>NC_044048.1:3454295-3461795 GCF_902167405.1 Gadus morhua | reverse complement strand
AGAATCGTCACTTCCGGGCGACATGGGGATAAAAACAAACCAACAGGTATTATTCTGGAAAAAAAACTTGGGCGAAAAAGGAGGTGGAGACGTTCTGAAACTGTTGCCGGATGACTTCCATGGTAGCTCTTGGTTTAATGTGTCGGGTCCCTCTTTTCCATTGTTTGTATTGAGCAGGCTACACTGTGTCGCTGCTATGATGTCACGATGTTTAGGTAGCTGCCGCGGCGATCGACATCCGGCCTACCATAAGGGTACTGTCAGCGGTGGAAACGCAACCTCGGAACTGAGCTGGACTATACCGCCCCCTCCCTACCGGACTGAGGCGAACCGAACCGCACCCTCCGGGGGAAAAGCGCCATTAGTGTCTGAATGTTTCGATTTCTTACACTTCCGTTAATTTTGTCCATCGAGATGTAGATCTTTTTGATATCCTTGTTTAAACTACACATTTTTTAGTCGTTTTATAATGTTGAGGTAACCGAACAGATCAAAAGTCAGAATCCTGTTTTGGTGGCCAGAACGACATGAACCTTTTGAAGGCATGGAGTGAGAAAGTGTCCACATTGCAGAAATGTTCTTTAGATCTTATTGAATCTGCAGCAATAAAAAGGGGTTTGGAGAAGAGACTCCAACCCAGTTTGCAGCTCCTTAGGTGAACTGGCCCTTCCCTACAGAACAGCAGACCCCAGAGATGAATCCATCCAACATTACTCGGTGGTGGCTTCACCCTCTGAACCCTGCGTAGAGTCCACACGCACCCACGCAGACACATAGTTCAGTGGGCTGTACATGGGCAAACAGTCGTTTATACAATCACTAAACAGAAAATGCTCACTGACAAAAATTCCGGACTCATCTTTGCACCACTTATGTCCTCACAAAAGAGACACACATAAAGTGGTAGACGACATGTGTCACAACAGGGGGTTGATCCCAAACCACACTACCGTCCGCTACTTAGCAAATAACATTAGCGCCGCAAATAAGATGCATGACAACACACCCACACCCACCCCCCCACACACACACACGCACACACACACACACACACACACACATACACACACACAGAAACACACTCACACACACTTACACACACACACACACACACACACACACCCCCCCACACACACACACACACATACATACGCACGCACGCACACACACGTACACACACACACACACACACGCACACACACACACACACACACACACATACACACACACAGAAACACACTCACACACACTTACACACACACACACACACACACACACACACACACACACACACACACACACACACACACACAAGCTGTCAGCTGTAGGAGGGCCTGACATGTTTGGCACAGTGGGATTAGTGTGGCTCTTTCACAATGCAAGATTGTCTTTATGGTGCTGTCGCCAGGACACACAGTTTGACGTAAACAGCCAATCAGGCGACTGGGCGTCCAAATGCTAGCAGGAAGCTAGCATTGTATGGACAACTTCAAATGAATCACTGACAGTTATTATAATAAGTATTTGGATGCTACTTGAACAGTGTTACTGGGTTACTGGGGTTTGTGACCAACACATTGAAACAGGACAAGACATTGGGCAATACTTCAAATACATGATGAACGGTCAGCCGATGAAAGAGGGTAGAGTTGTCATAAGTCATTCTGACAGGACACACACACCCTTGCATTCATAGTGAAGGTTGGCGGAGGAATCTCTTAGAGAAGTGGACCCTATGAGGGAGGGCTTGGGACCCTATTTGAAGTCTCATGTCTGGGGGCGCTCGCTTTGATGAAGAATTGTAATGTGTTTTTTAACACTTTTTACTTTCATCCATTTGGGGCCTTCTTTTCTTCGTACTAGTATGTGTGTGTATTTGTGTCTATGCGTGTGCGTGTGTGTGTGTGTGTGTGTGTGTGTGTGTCTGTGTGTGTGTGTGTCTGTGTGTGTGTGTGTGTGTGTGTGTGTGTGTGTGTGTGTGTGTGTGTGTGTGTGCGTGTGTGCGTGCGTGCGTGCGTGCGTGCGTGTGTGTGTGTGTGTGTGTGTGTGTGTGTGTGTGTGTGTGTGGAGCCCAGGCGGGTGCTTTAAGGACGTGTTGGGTGTGGAACCGGTGCATGCTGTGGGGGTGGGAGTTGGCTCGTCCACCAAACAGCTCATACAGCTTTCGGTTGCTTTAACACTAGAACCTTTGATACGTTCAAAACACAAGCAGTTGTGTGTGGTTGGGTGTGTGATCCTGTCCATCGGTTCAAACGACAACAGACCTTGGAGTGCGACGGACCACCCAGGAGGAAGTTCACTGTGTGATTCGATCATATGTCACAATATCCTGCATCGATGTACGTTTCTTTCTTCAATTAGAAAAATGAAACGAGTCATGATTTATAACAAGTGCAACATTAGCTTGTGTTAAGGTATAGCCTCAACACTGGTGGGGCCAGCCTATCGCCTTATTCATTATGCGTTTATGTTTTGTGTGTGTGTGTTGGTATGTGTGTGTGTGTGTGTGGGCCCACTAAGATTCCATGGGAGGGAGATTGGGAAAATCCTGCGTAAATCTGGTTGCTCACACAACAAGCGTGAAAACAGAGGCTGTGTTTATAAAGTGTGAGGGAGCGGAGAAACGCCCGCCCCATCCTACCTACCACGTGTCAATTACAATAATTGCCAGGCTTCAATCAACCTCCACCCGATGAATTTCTCGATAAGCGGCTAACTTTCCGTTGAGGCTGGGGGGGAGGGCGATGGGTCGTGGTTTATCTGGGGTGGTCAGGGAGAATGCTTGTTGTCGTGACGACGTGAGTTTGCATTCTTCAACGGCTGATGAAATCTGGAGAGATAGTCAGGATGAAGGAGATAGAGTGGAACAATGGGTGTGTCATCTGACCAGTGTGTGTGTGTGTGTGTGTGTGTGTGTGTGTGTGTGTGTGTGTGTGGTTGTGTGCGTGTGTGTGTGTTTAGATGTATGTATGCGTGCGTTTGGGCAGGCGTGTGAGTATGCCGTTCAAGTGTGTGTGTGCATGCATGTGAGTTTGTGGGTGTTGGTGTGTGTGTGTGAGCATGCATGCATGTGTGTGCATGTGAGCATGCATGCGTCTGCTTTGTATGTGTGCGTGTATGTTTGTGTGTTTGTGTGTGTGTGTGTGTGTGTGTGTGTGTGTGTGTGTGTGTGTGTGTGTGTGTGTGTGTGTGTGTGTGTGTGTGTGTGTGTGTGTGTGTGTGTGTGTGTGTGTGTGTGTGTCTGTGCGTGTCTGTGCGTGTGTGTGAGCTGGCTGTGGAGGGGTGACCACACAGGCTTGAAGTGACGATCTCACCACAGGGGGATATAGGAAGGGGCGAGGAGACAGAGTGCAGCAGTCCTCAGATCTCGTACCGCTAGCCATGAATACAACGCCCGCTGCCCACCTATCACTCTGGTTGGAACAGCCTCAACCATCATGGTATCACGTCGTCTGACGCTTTCATTCCCAGCCTGTTTCTTGTTCTGAATTGTGAATTGGTTCACAGCCAATGGCAGATGAATCTGACACACACTCAAACCCACACACACCCACAAAGGGTTTAATGCAATACTCTGACAATATCACACATATGTCTTAAAGTGATACTGGTACGTCCCCCATAGCTAGTCCCAGGATTTTTCACCACCCGGACCACGGAGCCTCTAGCCCTGAGCGATGGAACAGAACTGTCTTTTCAGCACCACAGATCTACCCGCAAACACCCCTCGGACCCATCAATGGAAAACAAACATTTTCATGAATCACTTCCGCAGAGGCATTTTGTGAAGCCTTCCAGAACAGTTAGTTGAGGGCATCAAAGGAGGGAGCCATACAGGCATGGTCTGATGAGCAGGCCGGCCATGGTGTCACATGCCGGCCAGCCTCCCTGCTGCGGAGGAGGGAGAGGAGTTCAGCCCGGGGGGGGGGGGGGGGTCGAACCTCCAGCTCACAGAGCCATCCATCCATCACCTGGCCAACGTGTTGTCTTAGCATGGAACTGGATGTGTATCTGCTCTGGTGCATCGCTGCATCTTCCCACACGGAGAGCACCACTTAAGCTCTGCCGCCTGATTGGTCAAGAAGCACGTGAGCAGTTGGATCTTCAAAAAACACATTTAGAATTTTTATTATCTGCCTACCTATTTCCTGCCTTGGCTTTGGAGAAACAAAAACAAGTCAAGTCTAGTAGCAGTAATCATATCGTTTCAAAATCGACTTCTACATTTTGGTGTTATCCGTGTTTTACAAGGCCATATCACATCTCTGATGTGCAAGCAAACCTCTAGATTAAATCAATTCTCTCCAGATAATAACCTTGGCAAAACATGCATTAGCTTATTAGCTTGTTATAGCTATTTGGGGTCGCCATTGAGATAAAAACTATTTTCTCTTAATTTTAATGGATATGGTGGTTTGGAGGGTGTACTACAAGGAAAAACAAACAATTGAATGTGTCAAGCAGTGCTTTGAGTAATTTAAATAGACCTTCTTGCCAGAAAGATTTGCCAACCATGCTGACAGGAAGTCCTATTACCAGACAGGAAATGACGTTCATTATGTTCACTATTAATAACATCAGGAATCTAGGTAATTGAGCAAGAGAATGAATAGAAAAAAAACATTGAAGACAAAACAACGTATAAGAAATTATAAAATGTACTAAAACGTTTTTTATTTGTATACTTATATATTTGTATGAAACTTTTATACATTCAATCCTTATTCTAGTAAAATACTAGCCTCATACTTAATATAATACAAACACTGACACTATATTTAGCTGGTACCATTAGTTACTGAACTCTAATGTTAGCTATTCAGGCCTACAAGCCTGGTTAACCCAACCATTAGCCTCGATAAGTTAAATTGCTACATATCTAACCATTTTCTTTAATTATATTTTATTTACTCACCATATGGGCTATCATTTGAACCCTAACCCAACAACATACGATTATTTTACACAGTGCTCCTTTGAACACCCTGACCCTAACCCATCAGACCACGTATGCCAACGTTACCAGGTACGTTACCCTTTATGCCCAAATTACATCCATTTTGTCAGAGCAAGATTAAGAATAGGTTATTGTAAAAGGTTATCGCTAAGAACACCATGGATGGCCTGTGATGGATTGTCACACGTTGATGAAGTGTCCCTCGTAGTGGCGGTGGTGGTGGTGGGGGTGTTCTAGGAAAAACCCTCTGTGTTTGAGCGGAGTGCTAATATGTGCACACACTGGGGGGCTCGGACCAAGGGAACAATGTACGTGTGTGGGGAAGACAGAGCGCATTCTGGGAATATCTCTTGGTGTTTGGCTCAACACTGGCCTTTTCTTCTCCAAACAACCCCTATTCATCAGGACAATACGCCGTTCATTTGGCCGTAACCAGTGAAAAAACAAGAGATGTCCGAGCGGAGCGATGCCCCCTCTTGCACGGCCGTGCCACAGAAAATGTTTGATACGGTATGAGTGAGTCACCCAGAAGGGCCACAGGCTTCTCCCAGGGCCTTCTGTGTGTTGTACCAGAAGAGGAAAGTAGTATGCAAGAGGAGGATTACATTTATTTATATTAGTACACATCCGCAGAGTGGAGCAACATCAAGATTAAAGATGATTCAAAATGGTAATAATAAGCGGTGTGGGCTTTGCCATTGTTGCTCTGAAGAGGACTTTGGGGCGATCCCGCCCCCTGTAGCTTTGCATCAGAGAGCCCTAATCAGATGATTTAGGCGAATGTTGGATGGGGGGGATTCATATAATCTGTGTGTCATTAATTATGAGTCAGTAGGCCGCGCTCTCAGATTGGAGATGACAGCAAGCTCATATTCAGAGCTAATTTATGTCAGAACCCCACATTCCTGGCTATCGCCAGCCACCAACACCCCGATATCCCCCCGACAGCCCCCCACGCAGCCACCGGCCCCTCTAACTCACAGCTAATGTGAAGATGTTTACCACTTTTCAAGGAGGAATTTCATTAAACCTCTACACAGCAGCAGTAGCAGCAGCATTTTTAACAAGATTTATGCCTCTGAACTTTTGATCTTTCCAAGTTATACATCTTTTTCCATCTCACTTGGACTTTAAAAACTATGGGATGTATATACTGTGTCTAACAATAGCAACAATTTGGTTGAAAATGTTTCCATATTTTCAGTTGTAAGTAATTTAGAGCTTTTTGGTAATTGGCCAACAGTACATGGATCGCATAATTATAAGAACTACGTCATTGGTTCGGGATCAAGATCGGTTTTCACGTCCATTAAAGCCAAGGAAGCAGATTTCAAACAGAAAGAGAAAATCCAAATTTAGACAAAATGAAAAATAAAAACAATGACATGACAATAAACCCAAAAAGTACATTCTCCACCAGAATTAAAAATAAACAACACATGTCACACACTCCCCATTCAAACATCCCACAACTCCAGCATCTTCGGGTATCGAAAACAAAGTCAGCAGAAACGCAACACAAATGTGCCTGAGCATAAGGGGAGGTGAAGGGGCCAGATAGCCGCGTACTCACTGTCCAGGGAGAGCATGGAGTCGAAGATCTTGCACTGCACCTGCCCCGTGCTCTGGGAGGCACAGCTCATCCACAGCCCCTCGTACAGCCCCACGGCCGTGATGATGGCGTCGCCTGCATACGACGACTGCTTCCACTGGGGCAGCACCGTGGTGGAGATGATCCCTATCCATCCGCCCAGCGCCAAGAAGTAGCCCAGTAGCTGGAGCCCCGAGTTGGCCATCCTGCGTCTCCTTCGGTCAAACCGTTCTCTGTTCTCACGACGACCGGGTCACAGTTGTCTTTTTCTCTTTTGGTTTCTTTTGGTTTGTTCCTGCTCTGGTCCGTTGAACTCCTACAGCCAGATCCAAGCGAGAGAAGAGGTTTTTTTTATTGAATTCAGTTTTCTGTTAGTTACTGTTACCTCTAAACATCTCCCTCGTTCTGAGTACTTGAATTCTCATTTGAAGGCGTCCACTCTGTGAGTGCCTCTCTCTCTCTCTCTCCTTCTCTCTCTCTCTCTTTTTCTCTCTAGCGCTCTCTCTTCCCTCTCTCTCCCTCTCTCACTCTCTCTAGCTCTCTCTCTCTCAATTCCCTCTCCCTTTCGTGTCTTCTAGTGCTCGCTCGCCCTCTCCCCAAGTCCAGGGCTTGGATGTTGGTCACAGTTGGTGTAGCGCCGTTGAGTTGTGTGTCCTTCTGACGGCAGCTGTGGTGGGGTCTGTGTCTCTCTCGTGCCACAGGATCCACGTCCGTGTCTCTGTCTCTCTCTGTGTCCTCCCCTGGTTCTGACACTGTGTGTGTGGGGAGGGGGCTCAATGAATAGTGTCTCTCTCTGCTCTGTTTGACTGCTGTGATCGCCGGGTCATCAGTTCACCAGGCTGGTTCAGCTTCTTCCAGTTCCCTCTCTCTCTCCCTCTCCACTCTCTCTCTCTCTCTCTCTCTCTCTCTCTCTCTCTCTCTCTCTCTCTCTCTCTCTCTCTCTTACTCTCTC
>NC_044048.1:2614295-2716795 GCF_902167405.1 Gadus morhua | reverse complement strand
ACAATAACTAATTTTTTTTATTAATTAATCGGCCGATACCGATAGTTTGGAGAATGTCTAATATTGGCCGATAATGTCGGATCGCCGATATATTTGTCAAGCTCTAAAAACTGCAGCGAACTCACCAGGTTCATCGGGGGTCTGGCCTTGGTCCGGGGCGGTCTGGCCTCGGTCCGGGGCGGTTTGGCCGTGGTCCGGGGCGGTCTGGCCTCGGTCCGGGGCGGTCTGGCCAGGGAAGGGGTTCAGGCCTGAAGGGCGGCCCAAAGGCTTCTCCTCCTCCTGATCCAGCAGGGCGATGGTAAGGGTCTCAGCCCAGAGCTCCCTAAGTCCCCTCAACCGGGTCCTCTTGTTCCCCGTGACCTGGGACAGGTCCTTTCTGAGGGCCCTGTCTGCTGTCGGAGACAGTGAGTCGCTCAGTCAATGTTTCGTGATTATGCAGACACATAAAACTCAAAAGATAAATGCAAACCATACTGTACGCAAACGTGCGTGCGCACACACACACACACACACACACACACAGACACACACTTTAGCCCGACCGATAAAGGATTTTTAAGGCTGATTCGGATACAGATATTTGGTGATTTAAAAATCCGATATTGCGATATATCGGCCGATATATATTAACAAAAGAAATCCCAGGAACGCGTAACAAAACATAAACAGATTTCCCTAACATTGGTTATTTGTAGTCATTTATGAGTCCTCACTAAAATAATAAGGTAATGCTGTTTGAAAAATAAACGTTATTTTATGGTTTTATTGTCACAACAGAAAAATCAAAATTCTTTAAATTTCTGGTAAATAAAATGTATCTAACTACAAATTTAAGATATGAAAATCAATCTCCTTTGAACAAAAGCACAATAACTAAAAACAATATATATATTTTATTTTTTTAATATTGATTAATCGGCCGATACGATAGTTTGGAAAATGCCTAATATCGACCGGTAATATCGGACCGCCGATATATTAGTCTGCCTCTAACACACACACACACACACACACACACACACACACACACACACACACACACACACACACACACACACACACACACACACACACACACACACACACACACGCAGGTACACAAACAGATTAAAAAAACTGCAGCGAACTCACCAGGTTCATCGGGGGTCTGGGCGTGGTCCGGGGCGGTCTGGCCTCGGTCCGGGGCGGTCTGGCCTCGGTCCGGGGCGCTGCGGCCTCGGTCCGGGGCGGTCTGGCCGTGGTCCGGGGCGGTCCGGCCAGTGAAGGGGTTCAGGCCTGAAGGGCGGCCCAGAGGCTTCTCCTCCTCCTGATCCAGCAGGGCGATGGTAAGGGTCTCAGCCCAGAGCTCCCTTAGTCCCCTCAACCGGGTCCTCGTGTTCCCCGTGACCTGGGACAGGTCCTTTCTGAGGGCCTTGTCTGCTGTCGGAGACAGTGAGTCGATCAGTCAATGTTTCGTGATTATGCTGACACATTAAACTCAAAAGATAAATGCATACAATACAGCACGCACGTACGCGCGCACACACACACACACACTAGAGCCCGACCGATAAAGGTATAAATATATATCGGCCGATATATCGGCCGATATATATTTATGAGTCCTTACTAAAATAATGAGGTAATGCAGTTTAAAAATAAACTTTATTTTATTCTTTTATCGTCACAATAGAAAAGTCAAAATCCAAATGCATTAAATTTCTCATAATTAAAATGTATTACAAACTTAAGATATGAAAATCAATGTCCTTTGAACAAAACCACAATAACTACAAAAATATATAAATATTATATATTTTTTAATATCAATTAATCTTATTTTATTTTCAAAACAGAAAAGTCAAGTTCAAAATTCATTACATTTCTCATAAATAAAATGTATAAAAATACAAACTTAAGATACGAAAATCAATGTCCTTTGAACAAACCACAATAACTTAAAACAATATATATATTTTTAATTTTTTTAATATTTATTAATCGGCCGATACCGATAGTTTGGAAAATGCCTAATATCAGCCGATAATATCGGACCGCCGATATATTTGTCGGGCTCTAACACACACACACACACACACACACACACACACACACACACACACACACACACACACACACACACACATACACACACACACACACACACACACACACACACACACACACACACACAAGCAGGTACAAACACAGACACAAACATATTAAAAAAACTGCAGTGAACTCACCTGGTTCATCGGGGGTCTGGCCTTGGTCCGGGGCGGTCTGGCCTCGGTCCGCGGCGGTCTGGCCGTGGTCCGGGGCGGTCTGGCCAGTGAAGGGGTTCAGGCCTGAAGGGCGGCCCAAAGGCTTCTCCTCCTCCTGATCCAGCAGGGCGATGGTAAGTGTCTCAGCCCAGAGCTCCCTGAGTCCCCTCAACCGGGTCCTCGTGTTCCCTGTGAGCTGGGACAGGTCCTTTCTGAGGGTACTGTCTGCTGTCGGAGACAGTGAGTCGCTCAGTCAATGTTTCGTGATTATGCAGACACATAAAGCTCAAAAGATAAATGCATACAATACAGCACGCACGTACGCGCACGCACACACACACACACTAGAGCCCGACCGATAAAGGTATAAATATATATCGGCCGATATATCGGCCGATATTTATTAAAAAAAGGAATTCCAGAAACACGTAACAAAACATAAACGGATTTCTCTAACATTGGTTATTTGTAGCTATTTATGAGTCCTTACTAAAATAATGAGGTAATGCAGTTTAAAAATAAACTTTATTTCATTCTTTTATCGTCACAATAGAAAAGTCAAAATCAAAATGTATTAAATTTCTCATAAATAAAATGCATTACAAACTTAAGATATGAAAATCAATGTCCTTTGAACAAAAACACAATAACTACAAAAATATATACATATTTCTTTTTTTTTTATATTAATTAATCTTATTTTATTTTCAAAACAGAAAAGTCAAGTTCAAAATTCATTACATTTCTCATAAATAAAATGCATAAAAATACAAACTTAAGACATGAAAATCAATGTCCTTTGAACGAACCACAATAACTTAAAACAATATATTTTTAATTTTTTTAATATTAATTAATCGGCCGATACCGATAGTTTGGAAAATGCCTAATATCAGCCGATAATATCGGACCGCCGATATATTTGTCTGGCTCTAGCACACACACACACACACACACACACACACACACACACACACACACACACACACACACACACACACACACACACACACACACACACACACACACACACACACACACACACACACACGAGCAGGTACAAACACAGACACAAACAGATTAAAAAAACTGCAGCGAACTCACCTGGTTCATCGGGGGTCTGGCCTCGGTCCGGGGAGGTCTGGCCTCGGTCCGGGGCGGTCTGGCCTCGGTCCGGGGCGGTCTGGCCAGGGACGGGGTTCAGGCCTGAAGGGCGGCCCAAAGGCTTCTTCTCCTCCTGATCCGGCAGGGCGATGGTAAGGGTCTCAGCCCAGAGCTCCCTGAGTCCCCTCATTCGGGTCCTGGTGTTCCCCGTGACCTGGGACAGGTCCTTTCTGAGGGCCCTGTCTGCTGTCGGAGACAGTGAGTCGCTCAGTCAATGTTTCGTGAATATGCTGACACGTAAAAGTCAAAAGATAAATGCATGCAATACAGCACGCACGTAATCGCGCGCGTGCACACACACACACACATTAGAGCCCGACCGATAAAGGTATATATATCGGCCGATATATCGGCCGATATTTATTAAAAAAAGGAATTCCAGAAACGCTTAACAAAACATAAACGGGTTTCCCTAACATTGGTTATTTGCAGTTATTAATGAGTCCTCACTAAAAAAATGAGGTAATGCAGTTTAAAAATAAACTTTATTTTATTCTTTTATCGTCACAATCGAAAAATCAAAATCAAAATGTATTAAATTTGTCATCAATAAAATGTATTGCAAACTTAAGATATGAAAATCAATGTCCTTTGAACAAAAACACAATAACTACAAAAACATATACATATTTTATTTTTTTTAATATTAATTAATCTTGTTTCATTTTCAAAACAGAAAAGTCAAAATCGAATTTCATTAAATTTCTCAAAAATAAAATGTATAAAAATACAAACTTAAGATATGAAAATCAATGTCCTTTGAACAAACCACAATAACTCAAAACAATATATATATTTTTATTTTTTGTAATATTTATTAATCGGCCGATACCGATAGTTTGGAAAATGCCTAATGTCAGCCGATAATATCGGACCACCGATATATTTGTCGGGCTCTAACACACACACACACACACACACACACACACACACACACACACAAACACACACACACACACACACACACACACACACACACACACACACACACACACACACACACACACACACACACAAACACACACACACACACACACACAAACTCACCAGGTTCATCTGGGGTCTGGCCTTGGTCCGGGGCGGTCTGGACTCGGTCCGGGGCGGTCTGGCCTCGGTCCGGGGCGGTCCGGCCAGGGACGGGGATCAGGCCTGAAGGGCGGCCCAAAGGCTTTCCCTCCTCCTGATCCAGCAGGGCGATGGTAAGGGTTTCAGCCCAGAGCTCCCTGAGTCCCCTCAACCGGGTCCTCGTGTTCCCCGTGACCTGGGACAAGCCCTTTCTGAGGGCCCTGTCTGCTGTCGGAGATAGTGAGTCGCTCAGTCAATGTTTCGTGAATATGCTGACACATAAAACTCAAAAGATAAATGCAAACTATAACGTACGCACACGCGCGTGCGCACACACACACACACAGACACACACTAGAGCCCGACCGATAAAGGATTTTTAAGGCCGATACCGATACAAATATTTGGGGATTTAAAAATCCGATATTCCGATATATCGGCCGATATATATTAAAAAAAGAAATTCCAGAAACGCGTAACAAAACATCAACAGATTTACCTAACATTGGTTATTTGAAGTCATTTATGAGTCCTCACTAAAATAATAAGGTAATGCAGTTTAAAAATAAACTTTATTTTATTGTTTTATTGTCACAATAGAAAAGTCTAAATCAAAATTCATTAAATTTCTGATGAATAAAATGTATAAAAATACAAACTTGAGATATGAAAATCAATCTCCTTTGAACAAAAACACAATGACTAAAAAATAATATACATATTTTATTTTCTTACAATTAATTAATCGGCCGATACCGATAGTTTGGAAAATGCCTAATATCGACCGATAATATCGGACCGCCGATATATTAATCGGGCTCTAACACACACACACACACACACACACGCACAAACACACACACACACACACACACACACACACACACACACACACACACACACACACACACACGCAGGTACACAAACAGATTAAAAAAAACTGTAGCGAACTCACCAGGTTTATCGGAGGTCTGGCCTTGGTCCGGGGCGGTCTGGCCTTGGTCCGGGGCGGTCTGGCCTCGATCCGGGGCGGTCTGGCCTCGGTCCGCGGCGGTCTGGCCGTGGTCCGGGGCGGTCTGGCCTCGGACCGGAGCGGTCTGGCCTCGGTCCGGGGCGGTCTGGCCTCGGTCCGGGGCGGTCTGGCCTCGGTCCGGGGCGGTCTGGCCTCGGTCCGGGGCGGTCTGGACTCGGTCCGGGGCGGTCTGGCCTCGGTCCGGGGCGGTCTGGTCCGGGGCGGTCTGGTCCGGGGCGGTCTGGCCAGGGAAGGGGTTCAGGCCTGAAGGGCGGCCCAAAGGCTTCTCCTCCTGCTGATCCGGCAGGGCGATGGTAAGGGTCTCAGCCCAGAGCTCCCTGAGTCCCCTCAACCGGGTCCTCGTGTTCCCCGTGACCTGGTACAGGTCCTTTCTGAGGGCCCTGTCTGCTGTCGGAGACAGTGAGTCGCTCAGTCAATGTTTCGTGATTATGCTGACACATAAAGCTCAAAAGATAAATGCAAACAATACCGTACGCACACGCGCGTGCGCACACACACACACACACAGACACACACTAGAGCCCGACCGATAAGGGATTTTTAAGGCCGTTACCGATAGAAAAATTTGGTGATTTAAAAATCCGATATTCAGATATATCGGACGATATATATAAAAAAAGGAAAATCCAGAAACGCGTAACAAAACATAAACAGATTTACCTAACATCGGTTATTTGGAGTCATTTATGAGTCCTCACTAAAATAATAAGGTAATGCAGTTCAAAAATAAACTTTATTTTTTTATTTTATTGTCACAATAAAAAAGTCAAAATCTAAATTTATTAAATTTCTCATATATAAAATGTATAAAAATACAAACTTGAGGTATGAAAATCAATGTCCTTTGAACAAAACCACAATAACTAATTTTTTTTATTAATTAATCGGCCGATACCGATAGTTTGGAGAATGTCTAATATTGGCCGATAATGTCGGATCGCCGATATATTTGTCAAGCTCTAAAAACTGCAGCGAACTCACCAGGTTCATCGGGGGTCTGGCCTTGGTCCGGGGCGGTCTGGCCTTGGTCCGGGGCGGTTTGGCCGTGGTCCGGGGCGGTCTGGCCTCGGTCCGGGGCGGTCTGGCCTCGGTCCGGGGCGGTCTGGCCAGGGACGGGGTTCAGGCCTGAAGGGCGGCCCAAAGGCTTCTCCTCCTCCTGATCCAGCAGGGCGATGGTAAGGGTCTCAGCCCAGAGCTCCCTAAGTCCCCTCAACCGGGTCCTCGTGTTCCCCGTGACCTGGGACAGGTCCTTTCTGAGGGCCCTGTCTGCTGTCGGAGACAGTGAGTCGCTCAGTCAATGTTTCGTGATTATGCAGACACATAAAACTCAAAAGATAAATGCAAACCATACCGTACGCAAACGCGCGTGCGCACACACACACACACACACACACACACAGACACACACTTTAGCCCGACCGATAAAGGATTTTTAAGGCCGATTCGGATACAGATATTTGGTGATTTAAAAATCCGATATTCCGATATATCGGCCGATATATATTAAAAAAAGAAATCCCAGGAACGCGTAACAAAACATAAACAGATTTCCCTAACATTGGTTATTTGTAGTCATTTATGAGTCCTCACTAAAATAATAAGGTAATGCAGTTTGAAAAATAAACTTTATTTTATGGTTTTATTGTCACAACAGAAAAATCAAAATTCTTTAAATTTCTGGTAAATAAAATGTATCTAACTACAAATTTAAGATATGAAAATCAATCTCCTTTGAACAAAAACACAATAACTAAAAACAATATATTTATTTTATTTTTTTAATATTGATTAATCGGCCGATACGATAGTTTGGAAAATGCCTAATATCGACCGGTAATATCGGACCGCCGATATATTAGTCTGGCTCTAACACACACACACACACACACACACCCACACACACACACACACACACACACACACACACACACACACACACACACACACACACACACACACACACACACACACACACACACACACACACACACGCAGGTACACAAACAGATTAAAAAAACCGCAGCGAACTCACCAGGTTCATCGGGGGTCTGGCCGTGGTCCGGGGCGGTCTGGCCTCGGTCCGGGGCGGTCTGGCCTCGGTCCGGGGCACTGCGGCCTCGGTCCGGGGCGGTCTGGCCGTGGTCCGGGGCGGTCCGGCCAGTGAAGGGGTTCAGGCCTGAAGGGCGGCCCAGAGGCTTCTCCTCCTCCTGATCCGGCAGGGCGATGGTAAGGGTCTCAGCCCAGAGCTCCCTGAGTCCCCTCAACCGGGTCCTCGTGTTCCCCGTGACCTGGGACAGGTCCTTTCTGAGGGCCTTGTCTGCTGTCGGAGACAGTGAGTCGCTCAGTCAATGTTTCGTGATTATGCAGACACATAAAGCTCAAAAGATAAATGCATACAATACAGCACGCACGTACGCGCGCACACACACACACACACACACACACACTAGAGCCCGACCGATAAAGGTATAAATATATATCGGCCGATATATCGGCCGATATTTATTAAAAAAAGGAATTCCAGAAACACGTAACAAAACATAAACGGATTTCTCTAACATTGGTTATTTGTAGCTATTTATGAGTCCTTACTAAAATAATGAGGTAATGCAGTTTAAAAATAAACTTTATTTCATTCTTTTATCGTCACAATAGAAAAGTCAAAATCAAAATGTATTAAATTTCTCATAAATAAAATGCATTACAAACTTAAGATATGAAAATCAATGTCCTTTGAACAAAAACACAATAACTACAAAAATATATACATATTTCTTTTTTTTTTATATTAATTAATCTTATTTTATTTTCAAAACAGAAAAGTCAAGTTCAAAATTCATTAAATTTCTCATAAATAAAATGTATAAAAATACAAACTTAAGACATGAAAATCAATGTCCTTTGAACGAACCACAATAACTTAAAACAATATATTTTTAATTTTTTTAATATTAATTAATCGGCCGATACCGATAGTTTGGAAAATGCCTAATATCAGCCGATAATATCGGACCGCCGATATATTTGTCTGGCTCTAGCACACACACACACACACACACACACACACACACACACACACACACACACACACACACACACACACACACACACACACACACACACACACACACACACACACACACACACACACACACACGAGCAGGTACAAACACAGACACAAACAGATTAAAAAAACTGCAGCGAACTCACCTGGTTCATCGGGGGTCTGGCCTCGGTCCGGGGAGGTCTGGCCTCGGTCCGGGGCGGTCTGGCCTCGGTCCGGGGCGGTCTGGCCTCGGTCCGGGGCGGTCTGGCCAGGGACGGGGTTCAGGCCTGAAGGGCGGCCCAAAGGCTTCTTCTCCTCCTGATCCGGCAGGGCGATGGTAAGGGTCTCAGCCCAGAGCTCCCTGAGTCCCCTCATTCGGGTCCTGGTGTTCCCCGTGACCTGGGACAGGTCCTTTCTGAGGGCCCTGTCTGCTGTCGGAGACAGTGAGTCGCTCAGTCAATGTTTCGTGAATATGCTGACACATAAAGCTCAAAAGATAAATGCATACAATACAGCACGCACGTACGCGCACGCACACACACTAGAGCCCGACCGATAAAGGTATAAATATATATCGGCCGATATATCGGCCGATATTTATTAAAAAAAGGAATTCCAGAAACACGTAACAAAACATAAACAGATTTCTCTAACATTGGTTATTTGTAGCTATTTATGAGTCCTTACTAAAATAATGAGGTAATGCAGTTTAAAAATAAACTTTATTTCATTCTTTTATCGTCACAATAGAAAAGTCAAAATCAAAATGTATTAAATTTCTCATAAATAAAATGCATTACAAACTTAAGATATGAAAATCAATGTCCTTTGAACAAAAACACAATAACTACAAAAATATATACATATTTCTTTTTTTTTTATATGAATTAATCTTATTTTATTTTCAAAACAGAAAAGTCAAGTTCAAAATTCATTAAATTTCTCATAAATAAAATGTATAAAAATACAAACTTAAGACATGAAAATCAATGTCCTTTGAACGAACCACAATAACTTAAAGGGGGCCTATTATGCCCCTATTTACTGTTCATTATTTAATTTGTTTGACCTCATAGAATTGATTTACAACAATAAAGGGTTGTCTAGCACATTCTTTTTTTCTCATACTTTATGAGTATTACAACCCCTATGTGAAACACCCTGTTGCTTAGAATTTTGAGGCATTTAGAATCTTGGTGCTGACAGGGTGCTGACGTCTCTTCAGGCACTCTGTCTACTATGGCTGCAGTGCTGCCGTACCAATTTGAGCCTGAGTCGGACCCCGAAAGCGATAATGGAGCTGAAGACGCTAACGACGAGCGTGATTTTAGTCGTAGAATGGACCAGGACATTTCACAGTGGTAAGCTTTTGTTTATGCTATTATACACACAGGCGATTTATCATGTATTTAGCGTAGTTTTTCGGACTTAGCTTGCGGCTAGTAGACTACTCGTACTATTCAAGCGTCCGTAACAAGCTTTTTATGTCCCAACATGGCATATTGTTGACTACTTTTGTCCGTCAAAATACAGCGTTATAACTTATAACATCTCTACCTAGGTGCACCTGTGGGAATTGTGCCACTATGCCCAACGAAGTGGAGAACGTCTGCTGTAGAGAAATCCCAAAGGTAAAACTGATGAGCTTTAGGCTAAGCTAGTTTGTTGAGAACGATGTCATGTCATATATCTATCATCTTTGGCGATATATATATATCTATATCTATATATATATCTATATATCTATATATCTATATATATCTATATATATATATCTCGCCGAAGATGATAGATCTATGACATGACAGATATAGATATATTTCTCCTCAGAAGACGAGGAGCCTACCACCAGCCTACTAACTTCTAGTAAAATATGTTGCATGTTTAGATCATCTCTACCATTTATAGTAGCAACAGGAATACCAGTACACTTGTAAAGGAAAACGAGTAATCTCACCGTTCTCACCCGTTTGCTGTAGTACCAGCCAACTGTACCATGTTTGTTATGTGAAGTCATTGATACCATTTTTTGTAAATAACAATCCTACTCGAATAGATGTTGCTTCAGCAATACCAGTTACGATAAATCTCACCTGTTCACTGTTGTCTCAGCCATCTATTTACTGTATAACAATCATTGTTATGTAGAACTAATCAGTGATTTAAAATAATGTTCAATAAAAGTATGACTGGAAAACAGATGTTGCTTCCTGAATCTGTATTGTCCTATGCAGTCATGTTGTACTCTGAGGTCAAGGTCACTTTACACAGAAGTTTTTTTGTCTTATTGTATTTATTAGGTACTACGACGAATGAGCCAAGTGCCAGAATCAATTACCTGTATGACACAACATCCAGGCCTGGAGCCTGTGTGTCTAAACATATACAGTCTACAAAATATTTACAATATTTACAAGTATGATTATGGACCTGTGAGGCACACAAGAGATGAAGAGTAAGTCATTTTGTCTAAGCTCCTACTAAACAAAACCAAAGCAATATTATACTATTAATATTATGTGAATCATTTTACCATTAGAAGAAAAACAGAATAAAACTATTAGGCCGCGAGCAACGGGGTCTTACTGTGCACCCCCACCTCCCAACGAAGCCAACTATTTCTTTATGTTCAGCATGGTCAGACCATTCAAAAATAGTTGGTTTCGTTGGGAGGTGGGGGGTGCACAGTAAGGCCCAGTGTAGGCCCAGCCTATAAGAAGTTATTGTTGAAAACAGGTGGTCTGAAAGTTCTGCTCTTTTTCCCTTAGGCGTTTCAGGCATCTTGCCTATGGCAGCTTTGTAAGCTGGTGCTGGCGATATTTAGGACATAGTTGTCGGGTCGTCCTCCCGTCATGTGTGGTGCAGCGGATACGGCAGCAGTTCCCATCTGGTGACTACGTAGGCTTCAGACCACCTCTAGATTGAAGCGGGAGACGTGACGGGCAACCAGCTCAGCCTTCGGAGTGCGTGTATTTTCTGCTGAAAGGTCTGGAGGGATGGGGATAGTCTTCATTTCCTCGTCAAATGATGTTGGGTCCTCAAAAACCTCCATGAGCAGCCTCATGAGGTCATGTACATAGTCTGGAAGATATAGCATTAACATACTAATGAATGTAGCCATAACAATCTAAACTGATTTGTGTGTGTGCGCGTTTAAAGATTATCTTTTACAAACTTACTGAATGTTGGATCCGTTTTCACGGGCTTCACAACACCTTCCCCCATCTTCGCCTTTGGATAGACAACTTTATAAACAGCCTGCCCTGCAGAAGTCGTAGCTTGCACCCGTGAAGCATTTTCGTTGTGGTGCATTGATGCAAGATACAACCTATAGTAAAAAAAAAAAAAAGAGCACAGCCATTCAACAACACAGAGTGTGCCTGACAATCATTCCAATCAATGGCTTTCACAATTACGAGATGGTGTAAATTATTACCTGCACAACATTCCCATGAAGGGAAAAACCACATTCTTTGGAGCAAAACGCAGTATCAGACTGTGGAATGACTCCAGCGATGACGTCTGGTGATGATGGCTGAGTTTTGCTACATCCTTCAGGACTCGTTTGTTAAGCAGTAGTTTCTCAGCTTTGTGAAGTGCAACTGACCCTTGAGTGAAAAAATAACACATGGTGAAATATCAGTGGCATCATTTTAGCACTGTGGATTTTCTGTGTAATGTTAATTTGACACATACCAGGTTGTAGCCATTTGTTGGGGTCCCTCGACGCTCGTTCAGGATGCAGACATTTGGGGAAAAGGGGGTCTTCATGATCATGAACATTTTGCAAGTGATTTAGCAGCGATGTCCACTTTGCCACTTTTTCCGGTCCAGTGGTTGATGACGTAGCGCACCAGTACACATGGTTCTTGATGCTCTGTAGCCATTTCTTAAGAATGTCTTCTTTGTGCGATGCTTTCTCCAGTTTCTTAGACAAACCTATTTACAACACACAACACAAACATGTTCCTAGAAGATTTGTAAGTAACTAACTAAAAGTGTAGGCTATGAATTAGTGAAACACTTTACCTTTCTCAAAGTGCCAGACGTCATAGAACTGCGTGATGTTCCGTTCCCTCAGATATTTCTGGATCTGTGGATGGCGGTCTGTAACAATGTAATCCGCCTTAAATCTGTTTGCCTCCAGATGATCTAGGCATCTTTTGAGTCCCTCCTTCTCCATGTGGTAACTGCCGCCTACTTCATTGCTCTGGTAGTGAGTGGGCATCAAACAAAAAAGATACGAGACAAATCACACACACATGTAATATTCAAATAATAATACAAATATATTTATGTCAGAGAAACAAACCTGAACAAGTTGAATGTCCATAATGGTGTTGCTCTCCAGATTCATTAATGAGTAGCTGCCAAACTTAGCTGAGTGCCCTAAAAAAACAAATGTATTACAGAATGCTTGACAGCACACGTTCAAGGGACAACATGTTTCATAATGCAGACTACTTATTCAATTGTCAGGCTTTCCCATTTCTACAAACCTGGAGAATCTGCCCTCATATCTCCTCCCACTGCAACTGACCCACCAAGGCGCAACGGTTGCTGGAAATGATGCTGCTGATCCATCTTCCACTTGTGAACAATAGCCGGTTCCATGTAATTCCTTGCATGCCTCCTGAAGGTGTCATACTGAAATATCTGGAGTTCCATGGCCTCACACACCTTTACATGAAAGGCACATAAGCGGTGTTTAAGAAAAGTCCAGTAGTGAGTTTCACATATTTGTATAATTGTAAAAATGTTTACCTTTTGTAGTTGGATGAAGGAGGACCCTGTGAAGTAGGTAGCAGCTGAAAGTTGCAGGTTGCCGATGGGGGTATTTCCAGCCATGGGCTGACTCTCCCAATGTCTGAAGTAGCTGCAGTGTAGACATTTCTGAGTGAAAGCCACATAGGTACCGATCCTTCGCTGTTGAAGATCACAGCCTCCCTTACACACGGGGCAGTTTTCTAACAGCTGTTTGAGGCAGCTTTCAAAGACAATATACTTAGCCTCATTCGGTGTGGGCTGTGTCTCATACCTAACATAAGGCAGAAAACATAAGGCAGAATAATATTAGAAATACTGTAAAACTGGTAGCTACCAATCCCTAGCCAATGCTGCTTTTAGTACGATGCAGCCAATACTAAAAACCTACGAGACGTCAGTTTCCTCTGTAAGAACAGAGTCACCAGGGTTGTATGTCGAGTCCAGCGGATCTTTATGTGATTCATTTGAGGAGTCACTCTCCTCCTCTTCCTCCAACTCAAGCCGTGGTCTTTTGCTAGGTCGCCAGCCTGGGCCCTTTATTGGGGTTGAAGTCAGCAGTGAGTCTTGCAAATGAGCAGTTGTTCCGAAGTCTGCACTGACTGGAGACACCTGTGTCTGCATGGCTACAAATAACAGAAACAAATCGTATTAGAAACCGGAAATAATAATTTAGCTGTTGTTTTTTCCTTGGTATTGGAGTAACACTGCAGAGTTAACCTTTGTTTCCCATCACACATACAAGAAGCCATTTGCAAATATAAATCATATCCTATTTGGTTATGAAGTTATTTAGCAGATGTTTTTATCGAATTGTTAGTAGAAAGTAATTATGTGATAAATGAACGTATGCATAGCCCATATAAAAAAAATACAACATCCCAATACACAGGAAAAATATGCTCTAAGTTCCGTATGGATTGCATACTACTAAAAACTCATAGTGGCTACATACCTTTGCTTCTTACGTGTGCCTTTAGCGATCCCATGGACAACTGTGTGCCGACTGATGTCGACTTCAACCGTGCACTTTGTATTCCCACAGAATGCATTCCCACCGGTGAGTTTTTTTGGGTTCCCGTCGATATACTCTGAGGCGTGTCAGTCTGGCATCCGACGTGTTCAAAGGGGCGATAATGGGCGCTGCAGTCCTGCTAAAATTATCACACATAAATCACGACGAAAATGAATTTACAGAGTACACACTAACAACATCTGAAACAGGAACTGTGACCATTTAACCCACCTAATAGTAACACTTCACATAGCAAAGGCTAGCTCTCATAGACAGTTTAGAATTGTAGTTTGAGATCCCGCGAAAAAAGTGGAAGACTAACCAGCATCGCGACAAGACTAGCAGCTAGCTACAGAATGGATTATTTTATGGTAGGAAATGGTAGGGTAAATACCCCAACTAACATTAAGCTTACACACACAACACAGCCACTTTTGTTATTATCACTATAGGTTTACTTACATGTTGAGAGGCATCTTCACCCATTGGGCCACAAAGTGTTGGAACAGCATCTTCCCTAAGAGCTAGCAGTTTCGCAAATCCATTGCTGAACAAACGCAGGTTGCTGAAGCAGCCATCCGTGAAGTGGAGGCGACACAGAAAAAGGCTCGGTAAAGTCGGGGGAATAGGGTTAAAAATGAAATCTAGCCAACGGCTACGTGAAGGCTCTGCCTTTGGCAAACCATACAAGGGAGAGGTCCCTTCACAACCAAGAAAACACTTTCTAACCATTGTTAACAAAAACTTGCTGGGCGGCGGGAGCATAGGGCGGGAGCATGGACATAATAAAGGCGGGAGCAGCAAAATCGAACTATTCTTCTGACTGATTCCGGCAGTTTAGACGCTGATCAGCGTAGTACTGCCCTCCATAGGTCAGATGTTGAACTTGATTTTTACATACATTCCTGTATTGTGCGGGAACTGCAGAATTGCCTTGAAGATCAATTGGTGGTGTCCAAACAAAGTAATATATATATATAACCCTATATATATATATATATATATATATATATATATATATATATATATATATATATATATATATATATATATATATATATGTATATATGTATAATATATAAATAGTATTATGTCTTTCTGTCCATTCTGATCCGTTCCCCCCGACCCTAACGTGTCCAGGAACGCAGCAAAAGTTGATTGATGACGCTCTCCCATTGACTCCCAGCAAAAGTACATGCTTACGTCACCATGTACCGGAAGTAAAAGAAAGCCGCGGAGAGAATCCCAACGAGCCGTTTCTAGGCAGCTCGGTAAATGTGATTTGCGGTAGTAATTTACTCCCCCTTGCGGGAATTTTCTGGTATTGTAACTTTGCCAACCATTTATATACCCCAAAACATATGTAAAGCGCAATAGGAGAAGGAAAAAACGGAAAAGCATAATAGGCCCCCTTTAAAACAATATATTTTTAATTTTTTTAATATTAATTAATCGGCCGATACCGATAGTTTGGAAAATGCCTAATATCAGCCGATAATATCGGACCGCCGATATATTTGTCTGGCTCTAGCACACACACACACACACACACACACACACACACACACACACACACACACACACACACACACGAGCAGGTACAAACACAGACACAAACAGATTAAAAAAACTGCAGCGAACTCACCTGGTTCATCGGGGGTCTGGCCTCGGTCCGGGGAGGTCTGGCCTCGGTCCGGGGCGTTCTGGCCTCGGTCCGGGGCGGTCTGGCCAGGGACGGGGTTCAGGCCTGAAGGGCGGCCCAAAGGCTTCTTCTCCTCCTGATCCGGCAGGGCGATGGTAAGGGTCTCAGCCCAGAGCTCCCTGAGTCCCCTCATTCGGGTCCTGGTGTTCCCCGTGACCTGGGACAGGTCCTTTCTGAGGGCCCTGTCTGCTGTCGGAGACAGTGAGTCGCTCAGTCAATGTTTCGTGAATATGCTGACACGTAAAAGTCAAAAGATAAATGCATGCAATACAGCACGCACGTAATCGCGCGCGTGCACACACACACACACATTAGAGCCCGGCCGATAAAGGTATATATATCGGCCGATATATCGGCCGATATTTATTAAAAAAAGGAATTCCAGAAACGCTTAACAAAACATAAACGGGTTTCCCTAACATTGGTTATTTGTAGTTATTAATGAGTCCTCACTAAAAAAATGAGGTAATGCAGTTTAAAAATAAACTTTATTTTATTCTTTTATCGTCACAATCGAAAAATCAAAATCAAAATGTATTAAATTTGTCATCAATAAAATGTATTACAAACTTAAGATATGAAAATCAATGTCCTTTGAACAAAAACACAATAACTACAAAAACATATACATATTTTATTTTTTTTAATATTAATTAATCTTGTTTCATTTTCAAAACAGAAAAGTCAAAATCGAATTTCATTAAATTTCTCAAAAATAAAATGTATAAAAATACAAACTTAAGATATGAAAATCAATGTCCTTTGAACAAACCACAATAACTCAAAACAATATATATCTTTTTATTTTTTGTAATATTTATTAATCGGCCGATACCGATAGTTTGGAAAATGCCTAATGTCAGCCGATAATATCGGACCACCGATATATTTGTCGGGCTCTAACACACACACACACATACACACACACACACACACACACAAACACACACACACACACACACACACACACACACACACACACACACACACACACACACACACACACACACACACACACACACACACACACACAAACTCACCAGGTTCATCTGGGGTCTGGCCTTGGTCCGGGGCGGTCTGGACTCGGTCCGGGGCGGTCTGGCCTCGGTCCGGGGCGGTCCGGCCAGGGACGGGGATCAGGCCTGAAGGGCGGCCCAAAGGCTTTCCCTCCTCCTGATCCAGCAGGGAGATGGTAAGGGTTTCAGCCCAGAGCTCCCTGAGTCCCCTCAACCGGGTCCTCGTGTTCCCCGTGACCTGGGACAAGTCCTTTCTGAGGGCCCTGTCTGCTGTCGGAGATAGTGAGTCGCTCAGTCAATGTTTCGTGATTATGCTGACACATAAAACTCAAAAGATAAATGCAAACTATAACGTACGCACACGCGCGTGCGCACACACACACACACAGACACACACTAGAGCCCGACCGATAAAGGATTTTTAAGGCCGATACCGATACAAATATTTGGTGATTTAAAAATCCGATATTCCGATATATCGGCCGATATATATTAAAAAAAGAAATTCCAGAAACGCGTAAAAAAAAACATCAACAGATTTACCTAACATTGGTTATTCGAAGTCATTTATGAGTCCTCACTAAAATAATAAGGTAATGCAGTTTAAAAATAAACTTTATTTTATTGTTTTATTGTCACAATAGAAAAGTCTAAATCAAAATTCATTAAATTTCTGATGAATAAAATGTATAAAAATACAAACTTGAGATATGAAAATCAATCTCCTTTGAACAAAAACACAATGACTAAAAAATAATATACATATTTTCTTTTCTTACAATTAATTAATCGGCCGATACCGATAGTTTGGAAAATGCCTAATATCGACCGATAATATCGGACCGCCGATATATTAATCGGGCTCTAACACACACACACACAGACACACACACACAAACACACACACACACACACACACACACACACACACACACGCAGGTACACAAACAGATTAAAAAAACTGTAGCGAACTCACCAGGTTTATCGGAGGTCTGGCCTTGGTCCGGGGCGGTCTGGCCTTGGTCCGGGGCGGTCTGGCCTCGATCCGGGGCGGTCTGGCCTCGGTCCGCGGCGGTCTGGCCGTGGTCCGGGGCGGTCTGGCCTCGGTCCGGGGCGGTCTGGCCTCGGTCCGGGGCGGTCTGGCCTCGGACCGGAGCGGTCTGGCCTCGGTCCGGGGCGGTCTGGCCTCGGTCCGGGGCGGTCTGGTCTCGGTCCGGGGCGGTCTGGCCGTGGTCCGGGGCGGTCTGGCCTCGGTCCGGGGCGGTCTGGCCTCGGTCCGGGGCGGTCTGGACTTGGTCCGGGGCGGTCTGGCCTCGGTCCGGGGCGGTCTGGTCCGGGGCGGTCTGGTCCGGGGCGGTCTGGTCCGGGGCGGTCTGGCCAGGGAAGGGGTTCAGGCCTGAAGGGCGGCCCAAAGGCTTCTCCTCCTGCTGATCCGGCAGGGCGATGGTAAGGGTCTCAGCCCAGAGCTCCCTGAGTCCCCTCAACCGGGTCCTCGTGTTCCCCGTGACCTGGTACAGGTCCTTTCTGAGGGCCCTGTCTGCTGTCGGAGACAGTGAGTCGCTCAGTCAATGTTTCGTGATTATGCTGACACATAAAGCTCAAAAGATAAATGCAAACTATAACGTACGCACACGCGCGTGCGCACACACACACACACAGACACACACTAGAGCCCGACCGATAAAGGATTTTTAAGGCCGATACCGATACAAATATTTGGTGATTTAAAAATCCGATATTCCGATATATCGGCCGATATATATTAAAAAAAGAAATTCCAGAAACGCGTAAAAAAAAACATCAACAGATTTACCTAACATTGGTTATTCGAAGTCATTTATGAGTCCTCACTAAAATAATAAGGTAATGCAGTTTAAAAATAAACTTTATTTTATTGTTTTATTGTCACAATAGAAAAGTCTAAATCAAAATTCATTAAATTTCTGATGAATAAAATGTATAAAAATACAAACTTGAGATATGAAAATCAATCTCCTTTGAACAAAAACACAATGACTAAAAAATAATATACATATTTTCTTTTCTTACAATTAATTAATCGGCCGATACCGATAGTTTGGAAAATGCCTAATATCGACCGATAATATCGGACCGCCGATATATTAATCGGGCTCTAACACACACACACACAGACACACACACACAAACACACACACACACACACACACACACACACACACACACGCAGGTACACAAACAGATTAAAAAAACTGTAGCGAACTCACCAGGTTTATCGGAGGTCTGGCCTTGGTCCGGGGCGGTCTGGCCTTGGTCCGGGGCGGTCTGGCCTCGATCCGGGGCGGTCTGGCCTCGGTCCGCGGCGGTCTGGCCGTGGTCCGGGGCGGTCTGGCCTCGGTCCGGGGCGGTCTGGCCTCGGTCCGGGGCGGTCTGGCCTCGGACCGGAGCGGTCTGGCCTCGGTCCGGGGCGGTCTGGCCTCGGTCCGGGGCGGTCTGGTCTCGGTCCGGGGCGGTCTGGCCGTGGTCCGGGGCGGTCTGGCCTCGGTCCGGGGCGGTCTGGCCTCGGTCCGGGGCGGTCTGGACTTGGTCCGGGGCGGTCTGGCCTCGGTCCGGGGCGGTCTGGTCCGGGGCGGTCTGGTCCGGGGCGGTCTGGTCCGGGGCGGTCTGGCCAGGGAAGGGGTTCAGGCCTGAAGGGCGGCCCAAAGGCTTCTCCTCCTGCTGATCCGGCAGGGCGATGGTAAGGGTCTCAGCCCAGAGCTCCCTGAGTCCCCTCAACCGGGTCCTCGTGTTCCCCGTGACCTGGTACAGGTCCTTTCTGAGGGCCCTGTCTGCTGTCGGAGACAGTGAGTCGCTCAGTCAATGTTTCGTGATTATGCTGACACATAAAGCTCAAAAGATAAATGCAAACAATACCGTACGCACACGCGCGTGCGCACACACACACACACACAGACACACACTAGAGCCCGAACGATAAGGGATTTTTAAGGCCGTTACCGATACAAAAATTTGGTGATTTAAAAATCCGATATTCCGATATATCGGACGATATATATAAAAAAAGGAAAATCCAGAAACGCGTAGCAAAACATAAACAGATTTACCTAACATCGGTTATTTGGAGTCATTTATGAGTCCTCACTAAAATAATAAGGTAATGCAGTTCAAAAATAAACTTTATTTTGTTATTTTATTGTCACAATAAAAAAGTCAAAATCTAAATTTATTAAATTTCTCATATATAAAATGTATAAAAATACAAACTTGAGGTATGAAAATCAATGTCCTTTGAACAAAACCACAATAACTAATTTTTTTTATTAATTAATCGGCCGATACCGATAGTTTGGAGAATGTCTAATATTGGCCGATAATGTCGGATCGCCGATATATTTGTCAAGCTCTAAAAACTGCAGCGAACTCACCAGGTTCATCGGGGGTCTGGCCTTGGTCCGGGGCGGTCTGGCCTTGGTCCGGGGCGGTTTGGCCGTGGTCCGGGGCGGTCTGGCCTCGGTCCGGGGCGGTCTGGCCAGGGAAGGGGTTCAGGCCTGAAGGGCGGCCCAAAGGCTTCTCCTCCTCCTGATCCAGCAGGGCGATGGTAAGGGTCTCAGCCCAGAGCTCCCTAAGTCCCCTCAACCGGGTCCTCGTGTTCCCCGTGACCTGGGACAGGTCCTTTCTGAGGGCCCTGTCTGCTGTCGGAGACAGTGAGTCGCTCAGTCAATGTTTCGTGATTATGCAGACACATAAAACTCAAAAGATAAATGCAAACCATACCGTACGCAAACGCGCGTGCGCACACACACACACACACACACACAGACACACACTTTAGCCCGACCGATAAAGGATTTTTAAGGCAGATTCGGATACAGATATTTGGTGATTTAAAAATCCGATATTCCGATATATCGGCCGATATATATTAACAAAAGAAATCCCAGGAACGCGTAACAAAACATAAACAGATTTCCCTAACATTGGTTATTTGTAGTCATTTATGAGTCCTCACTAAAATAATAAGGTAATGCAGTTTGAAAAATAAACTTTATTTTATGGTTTTATTGTCACAACAGAAAAATCAAAATTCTTTAAATTTCTGGTAAATAAAATGTATCTAACTACAAATTTAAGATATGAAAATCAATCTCCTTTGAACAAAAACACAATAACTAAAAACAATATATTTATTTTATTTTTTTAATATTGATTAATCGGCCGATACGATAGTTTGGAAAATGCCTAATATCGACCGGTAATATCGGACCGCCGATATATTAGTCTGGCTCTAACACACACACACACACACACACACACACACACACACACACACACACACACACACACACACACACACACACACACACACACACACACACACACACACACACGCAGGTACACAAACAGATTAAAAAAACCGCAGCGAACTCACCAGGTTCATCGGGGGTCTGGCCGTGGTCCGGGGCGGTCTGGCCTCGGTCCGGGGCGGTCTGGCCTCGGTCCGGGGCACTGCGGCCTCGGTCCGGGGCGATCTGGCCGTGGTCCGGGGCGGTCCGGCCAGTGAAGGGGTTCAGGCCTGAAGGGCGGCCCAGAGGCTTCTCCTCCTCCTGATCCAGCAGGGCGATGGTAAGTGTCTCAGCCCAGAGCTCCCTGAGTCCCCTCAACCGGGTCCTCGTGTTCCCCGTGACCTGGGACAGGTCCTTTCTGAGGGTCCTGTCTGCTGTCGGAGACAGTGAGTCGCGCAGTCAATGTTTTGTGATTATGCAGGCACATAAAACTCAAAAGAAAATGCATACAATACAGCACGCACGTACGCGCACGCACACACACACACACTAGAGCCCGACCGATAAAGGTATAAATATATATCGGCCGATATATCGGCCGATATTTATTAAAAAAAGGAATTCCAGAAACACGTAACAAAACATAAACGGATTTCTCTAACATTGGTTATTTGTAGCTATTTATGAGTCCTTACTAAAATAATGAGGTAATGCAGTTTAAAAATAAACTTTATTTCATTCTTTTATCGTCACAATAGAAAAGTCAAAATCAAAATGTATTAAATTTCTCATAAATAAAATGCATTACAAACTTAAGATATGAAAATCAATGTCCTTTGAACAAAAACACAATAACTACAAAAATAAATACATATTTCTTTTTTTTTTATATTAATTAATCTTATTTTATTTTCAAAACAGAAAAGTCAAGTTCAAAATTCATTAAATTTCTCATAAATAAAATGTATAAAAATACAAACTTAAGACATGAAAATCAATGTCCTTTGAACGAACCACAATAACTTAAAACAATATATTTTTAATTTTTTTAATATTAATTAATCGGCCGATACCGATAGTTTGGAAAATGCCTAACATCAGCCGATAATATCGGACCGCCGATATATTTGTCGGGCTCTAGCACACACACACACACACACACACACACACACACACACACACACACACGAGCAGGTACAAACACAGACACAAACAGATTAAAAAAACTGCAGCGAACTCACCTGGTTCATCGGGGGTCTGGCCTCGGTCCGGGGAGGTCTGGCCTCGGTCCGGGGAGGTCTGGCCTCGGTCCGGGGCGGTCTGGCCTCGGTCCGGGGCGGTCTGGCCAGGGACGGGGTTCAGGCCTGAAGGGCGGCCCAAAGGCTTCTTCTCCTCCTGATCCGGCAGGGCGATGGTAAGGGTCTCAGCCCAGAGCTCCCTGAGTCCCCTCATTCGGGTCCTGGTGTTCCCCGTGACCTGGGACAGGTCCTTTCTGAGGGCCCTGTCTGCTGTCGGAGACAGTGAGTCGCTCAGTCAATGTTTCGTGAATATGCTGACACGTAAAAGTCAAAAGATAAATGCAAACTATAACGTACGCACACGCGCGTGCGCACACATACACACACAGACACACACTAGAGCCCGACCGATAAAGGATTTTTAAGGCCGATACCGATACAAATATTTGGTGATTTAAAAATCCGATATTCCGATATATCGGCCGATATATATTAAAAAAAGAAATTCCAGAAACGCGTAACAAAACATCAACAGATTTACCTAACATTGGTTATTTGAAGTCATTTATGAGTCCTCACTAAAATAATAAGGTAATGCAGTTTAAAAATAAACTTTATTTTATTGTTTTATTGTCACAATAGAAAAGTCTAAATCAAAATTCATTACATTTCTGATGAATAAAATGTATAAAAATACAAACTTGAGATATGAAAATCAATCTCCTTTGAACAAAAACACAATGACTAAAAAACAATATACATATTTTATTTTCTTACAATTAATTAATCGGCCGATACCGATAGTTTGGAAAATGCCTAGTATCGACCGATAATATCGGACCGCCGATATATTAATCGGGCTCTAACACACACACACACACACACACACACACACACACACACACACACACACACACACACACACACACACACACACACACACACACGCAGGTACACAAACAGATTAAAAAAACTGTAGCGAACTCACCAGGTTTATCGGGGGTCTGGCCTTGATCCGCGGCGGTCTGGCCTTGGTCCGGGGCGGTCTGGCCTCGATCCGGGGCGGTCTGGCCACGGTCCGCGGCGGTCTGGCCGTGGTCCGGGGCGGTCTGGCCTCGGTCCGGGGCGGTCTGGCCTCGGACCGGGGCGGTCTGGCCTCGGTCCGGGGCGGTCTGGCCTCGGTCCGGGGCGGTCTGGCCTCGGTCCGGGGCGGTCTGGTCTCGGTCCGGGGCGGTCTGGCCGTGGTCCGGGGCGGTCTGGCCTCGGTCCGGGGCGGTCTGGCCTCGGTCCGGGGCGGTCTGGCCTCGGTCCGGGGCGGTCTGGACTCGGTCCGGGGCGGTCTGGCCTCGGTCCGGGGCGATCTGGTCCGGGGCGGTCTGGTCCGGGGCGGTCTGGCCAGGGAAGGGGTTCAGGCCTGAAGGGCGGCCCAAAGGCTTCTCCTCCTGCTGATCCAGCAGGGCGATAGTAAGGGTCTCAGCCCAGAGCTCCCTGAGTCCCCTCACCCGGGTCCTCGTGTTCCCCGTGACCTGGGACAGGTCCTTTCTGAGGGCCCTGTCTGCTGTGGGAGACAGTGAGTGGCTCAGTCAATGTTTCGTGATTATGCTGACACATAAAACTCAAAAGATAAATGTAAACAATACCGTACGCACACGCACGTGCGCACATACACACACACAGACACACACTAGAGCCCGACCGATAAAGGATTTTCAAGGCCGATACCGATACAAATATTTGGTGATTTTCCGATTTTCCGATATTCCGATATATCGGCCGATATATATTAAAAAAAGAAATTCCAGAAACGCGTAACAAAACATCAACAGATTTACCTAACATTGGTTATTTGAAGTCATTTATGAGTCCTCACTAAAATAATAAGGTAATGCAGTTTAAAAATAAACTTTATTTTATTGTTTTATTGTCACAATAGAAAAGTCTAAATCAAAATTCATTACATTTCTGATGAATAAAATGTATAAAAATACAAACTTGAGATATGAAAATCAATCTCCTTTGAACAAAAACACAATGACTAAAAAACAATATACATATTTTATTTTCTTACAATTAATTAATCGGCCGATACCGATAGTTTGGAAAATGCCTAGTATCGACCGATAATATCGGACCGCCGATATATTAATCGGGCTCTAACACACACACACACACACACACACACACACACACACACACACACACACACACACACACACACACACACACACACACACACACACACGCAGGTACACAAACAGATTAAAAAAACTGTAGCGAACTCACCAGGTTTATCGGGGGTCTGGCCTTGATCCGCGGCGGTCTGGCCTTGGTCCGGGGCGGTCTGGCCTCGATCCGGGGCGGTCTGGCCACGGTCCGGGGCGGTCTGGCCGCGGTCCGGGGCGGTCTGGCCTCGGTCCGGGGCGGTCTGGCCTCGGACCGGGGCGGTCTGGCCTCGGTCCGGGGCGGTCTGGCCTCGGTCCGGGGCGGTCTGGTCTCGGTCCGGGGCGGTCTGGCCGTGGTCCGGGGCGGTCTGGCCTCGGTCCGGGGCGGTCTGGCCTCGGTCCGGGGCGGTCTGGCCTCGGTCCGGGGCGGTCTGGACTCGGTCCGGGGCGGTCTGGCCTCGGTCCGGGGCGATCTGGTCCGGGGCGGTCTGGTCCGGGGCGGTCTGGCCAGGGAAGGGGTTCAGGCCTGAAGGGCGGCCCAAAGGCTTCTCCTCCTGCTGATCCAGCAGGGCGATAGTAAGGGTCTCAGCCCAGAGCTCCCTGAGTCCCCTCAACCGGGTCCTCGTGTTCCCCGTGACCTGGGACAGGTCCTTTCTGAGGGCCCTGTCTGCTGTGGGAGACAGTGAGTGGCTCAGTCAATGTTTCGTGATTATGCTGACACATAAAACTCAAAAGATAAATGTAAACAATACCGTACGCACACGCACGTGCGCACATACACACACACAGACACACACTAGAGCCCGACCGATAAAGGATTTTCAAGGCCGATACCGATACAAATATTTGGTGATTTTCCGATTTTCCGATATTCCGATATATCGGCCGATATATATTAAAAAAAGAAATTCCAGAAACGCGTAACAAAACATCAACAGATTTACCTAACATTGGTTATTTGAAGTCATTTATGAGTCCTCACTAAAATAATAAGGTAATGCGGTTTAAACATAAACTTTATTTTATTCTTTTATTGTCACAACAGAAAAGTCTAAATCAAAATTCATTAAATTTCTGATGAATAAAATGTATAAAAATACAAACTTGAGACATGAAAATAAATCTCCTTTGAACAATAAAACAATGACCAAAAAACAATATATATATTTTATTTTCTTACAATTAATTAATCGGCCGATACCGATAGTTTGGAAAATGCCTAATATCGACCGATAATATCGGAATGCCGATATATTAGTCGGGCTCTAACACACACACACACACACACACACACACACACACACACACACACACACACACACACACACACACACACACACACACACACACAAACACACACACACACACACACACACACACACACACACACACACACACACACACACACACACGCAGGTACATAAACAGATTAAAAGAACTGTAGCGAACTCACCAGGTTCATCGGGGGTCTGGCCTCGGTCCGGGGCGGTCTGGCCTCGGTCCGGGGCGGTCTGGCCTCGGTCCGGGGAGGTGTGGCCTCGGTCCGGGGCGGTCTGGTCCGGGGCGGTCTGGCCAGGGAAGGGGTTCAGGCCTGAAGGGCGGCCCAAAGGCTTCCCCTCCTGCTGATCCAGCAGGGCGATGGTAAGGGTCTCAGCCCAGAGCTCCCTGAGTCCCCTCAACCGGGTCCTCGTGTTCCCCGTGACCTGGGACAGGTCCTTTCTGAGGGCCCTGTCTGCTGTGGGAGACAGTGAGTTGCTCAGTCAATGTTTCGTGATTATGCTGACACATTAAACTCAAAAGATAAATGCAAATAATACTGTACACACACACGTGTGCGCACACACACACACTAGAGCCCGACCGATAAAGGATTTTTAAGGCCGATACCGATACAAATATTCTTGTGATTTAAAAATCCGATATTCCGATATATCGGCCGATATATATAAAAAAAGAAATTCCATAAACGCGTAACAAAACATAAACAGATTTCCCTAACATTGGTTATTTGCAGTTATTTATGAGTCCTCAATTAAATAATAAGGTAATGCAGTTTTAAAATAAACTTTATTTTATTGTTTTATTGTTACGACAGAAAAGTCAAAATCAAAATTCATTAAATTCCTGATAAATAAAATGTATAAAAATGCAAACTTAAGATATGAGAATCAATGTCCTTTGAACAAAACCGCAATAACTAAAAACAATATTTACATTTTATTTTTTAATTTTTTAATATTTATTAAACAGCCGATATTTTCCGTTTGGAAAATGCGTAATATCGACCGATAATATCTGACCGCCGATATATATGTCGGGCTCTAACAAACACACACACACACACACACACACACACACACACACACACACACACACACACACACACACACACACACACACACACACAAACACACACACACAAGCAGGTAAACACACACACAAACAGGTAAAAACAACAATGCTGCGAACTCACCAGGTTCATCGGGGGTCTGGCCTTGGTGCGGGGCAGTCTGACCTCGGTCCGGGACGGTCTGGTCTCGGTCCGGGGCGGTCTGGCCTTGGTCCGGGGGGGTCTGGCCTTGGTCCGGGGCGGTCTGGCCGTGGTCCGGGGGGGTCTGGCCTTGGTCCGGGTCATTCGCCTCTTCATTTGTCTCCATCCATCTGATCACCACCTAGGACACAAACACACGGCATCAGGAACTCTTTGGGTCAAACACGAACCGACACTGAAGACCCACGACAGGAAACACAAAGACGTCTCAGTCGCTCCGTGTTGGTGTTGGTGTCCTCTCCTTCCTCACCTGTCTCAGGCGTTCTTTCTTTTGTGACGAGGTGGAGACCTGATGGGGCGGGGGGGGGTCCGGCGAGGGGGAGGAGGAGTCCGGATCGGGGGTGGCCTCTTCCTCCTGTCGGAGGAGATCGTCACCGTTAATGTTTCCTCGCCCCTCTCTTCTCCATAATTCCCTCGCTCCTTGCTAACTTGGCTCACTGGCCGCTGTGCTCGCTCTCTGATCACCAGGTAACGCTCATCGCACCGCTCTCTGATCACCACTGAGCACGGCACTGAGGAGCGGTGACTTATATTTTACTCACTATTCCTGAGTCCCGGCTAGCTGCTAAAGGGGACGGGTCTTTTTCTGTGTTAGCCCCAAAGCTTTGGAATGCATTGCCTGAGAAAATAAGGTTAGCTGATTCGGTGACATCTTTTAAGTCCCTCCTTAAGTCTCACCTGTACCGCAAAGCTTTTAAGGAGTTTATTTAAGTTTAAATGTTATTTTTTATGTTTTTTGCCTGGTACACTTTTCATTGATGGTATTTTTGGTTTTATAATTGTAAAAAAAAAAAGACCTGTGATACAGTTATTCTTAGACATTAATTTTTGTTTGGTTGTTTTGCTGTCTTTCTTTTTATTTGTAAAGCACTTTGTAGCTCTGTTTAGAAAAGCAAAGCATAAATAAAGGCTATGAGGTGAGTGCGGCATGCAGCGCTCAACTATTGTTCTTCATAAGTTTTATTCTTTCTTTCTTTCTTTCTTTCTTTCTTTCTTTATTATTCTCTACAAACTTTGGGACCTATCTCCTTCCTCAATTTTTCACCTAGAGACTCCATTCAAATTTTTAAATATTCAGAATAGCTTGAAATCGCGCATTTCTCTTCAGATTTTGAAAATATTTTATACTTTTTGAGATATTCTACTTTTAAAATATTATCTTTTTTATAACATGGGAGTCAATGGGAGGACGGCAGAGCCGACCTCTGGTACTTAGTAACGTAACTAAATCAATTTTCAACCGTTTATCTTCGTTCAAACCATTTAACAAATCTACACACTTGTATCTTCCATAATATCTAAACGGAATTTCGATATCATTTAAACTTTGTTCAGAATCACACTTTTAGTTTCATACCGCTTCGTTTTCAGCTGTTTTCATTGAAGACGTCAATGCCCATTCTGATACACCTACTTCTTATAACAATCGTAAGTTACGCAATCCTTTTTCAACCGTTTATCATCGTTCAAACCATTAAACAAATCTACACACTTGTATCTTCAATACTATCCCAACGGAATTTCGAAAGCATTTATACTTTCTTCAGAGTCACAGTTTTAGTTTCAAACCGGCATCGTTTTCAGTTGCTAATAATAATTTAGGTAACCATAGCAACGCCGTTAAACAAACCTCGCAAAGCACAATCCCTACAGAGTTCGCCGCGCTACGGCCATCCGGCACGTTTCAGATACAGCACAGCGCTTTTCATAATATTTTCAACCTCACTTTGCACTAAAGCACTCATTTTCTGCAGGAAATGCATTTTCTAGTTCTTATTATTATCTTATATCGAGGAGCTTGGCCCCGTGATGTCAGAGGGCCAACGCCCCGTGACGTCGTCACGGGGACGTCGTTAAGGGGACGTCGTCACGGGGATGGAATGTTTGGGTATACATTCTTTTGAAAATTGCAAAAATATGCTGAAGCATAAATCAATAATTTTGATGTTTTTTCGAATAGAAAAGTTCAAGAAAAACATGCATAAACGTATTTATAGATCATATACATATATATCATATAGATTTTTTATAAAGCACTGATATTAAATGTGTACAATCGTGTGTTAAAGAAAGTCAGTTGGACCCTAACTTAATATAATCATGTACAACCACAAGTTTTTACAGAATACAAATGTGCGTCTGCAGACTCAAAGTGTGCGTGTGCGGTTGGCGTGGTGTCCTCTCCTTCCTCACCTGTGCCTGACGCTGTTCTCCGGGGGGCGACGAGGAGTCCCCACACAGGGTCTCCTGGTCTCCCTCCTGTCTCTCTTCCTGTCTCTTCCTCACCATAGTGGATCTCTCAGTTTGTTGCTGTCGCTGGTTATTGATATGCAGCTCAGTCATTGCTCTCTGATCACCACTGAGGACTGGACTGAGGAGCGGGGACTTATATAGAGGCGGTGATGTCACAGCGGCCCGTCAGGTTCCGACCGGCCAGAGGTGGTACCTGATGTTGATTCGTCGTCGCAGGCAACTGGATTTGTTTTTATTGCAATCTACCGAATAGGCCTTTTAATAACTCAAATGGAAACCACTGAAATAAGAATATTACTTTAATACAAAAAGTTGACAATATCACAGTCTTGTTTACAAAGTCACCATTTGAAATTTGTTCTCCCAAGTCCATCAGCTGTTTCCAAATCTATTCATGTTTTATACCCAAACATTTGCATCAACACTCACAGTGGGGCCAAGAAAGACTAGTCATCAGTTTGTCTCTGATCAATTTTATTGATACTCAAACACAAGTTTGAGAGTGTCATTCTTCAACCGAGGCCTGAGGCCCTTCCCCTCAGCCTTCTGTGTGGCTTCCCCCTCCTTCTCAGCCTCAACGACTAAATCTTGATGTTCAGGGTTGTTGAGGGGTGCGTCGGTGGTGATGACGGCTTTGGTTTCGGCCCAGGCCATCTTAATGTGTCTGAAGGGGTTCCGTCCTGAAGGGCCGGAAAGGCTTCACCTCCTCCTGATCCGTCAGGGCGATGGTAAGTGTTTCAACCCTCTGCTTTCGCAGTGCCCTCACCCGGACCCTCATGTTCCTTTCTCTGGGCCCTGTCTGCTGTCAGAGACCGTGAGAGAGACGCTCAGTCAATGTTTCGTGATTATGGTGACGTATAGTCACCATAACTCACAGCTCCACACCTTCAATCCTCTGTGTCCCCCACCTCCCCCACCACAGTGACGTCAGTCACAAACAGCTGCACCTCCAGTCACCAGTCTGTCAAGCTCCTGAAGTTCGCGGACGACACCACACTCATTGGGCTCATCTCTGGCGGGGATGAGTCCGCCTACAGGTGGGAGATTGACCATCTGGTGACCTGGTGCAGCCAGAACAACCTGGAGCTTAACCCTTAACCCTTAAAAACAGTGGAGATTATTGTGGATTACAGGAAGAACCCAGCCCCATCCACCCCCATCATCCTGTGTGGCTCCCCAGTCGACTCTGTGGAGTCCTGCCGCTTCCTGGGCACCATCATCACCAAGGACCTAAAATGGGAGCTCAACATCAGGTCCCTCACCAAAAAAGGCCAGCAGAGGATGTTCTTCCTGCGCCAGCTGAAGAAATTCAACCTGCCAAAGACTATGATGGTGCACTTCTACACTGCAATCATTGAGTCCATCCTCACCTCATCCATTACTGTCTGGTACACTGCTGCTACGGCTAAGGACAAGAGCAGACTGCAGCGTATCATACGCTCTGCGGAGAAGGTGATTGGCTGCAACCTTCCAACCCTCCAGGACCTGCACAGCTCCAGGACTCTGAGGCGGGCACGCAAGATTATGGCCGACCCCTCCCATCCTGGTCACAGTTTATTTGGAACTCTCCCCTCTGGCAGGAGGCTGCGGTCCATCAGGACCAAAACCTCCCGCCACTTGAACAGTTTCTTCCCCTCTTCAGTTGGGTTCCTTAACAAGTCCCAGGACCACCACCCCCACTGACTGACACTGACTCTGGCACTCATACCCATCACCAATATGTAAATTCTTATATTATTGTATCTTAAATTCTTAAATTCTTGTATCTTTACTTTAGTTTTTAATTTATTTATTCTATTTGATCCTTTTTTAATTGATTGCTTAGGTTCCTGCTTGTTTATATGGTGTTATATATATATATATATATATATATCTCTTCTTCATTGTTCATTGTTATTGTCTTAATGTATGCACCTTGATCACCAAGCCAAATTCCTGGTTGGTGTAAAACCCTTCTTGGCAATTAAATCCTTTCTGATTCTGATTCTGATCTGATAAAACTCAAAAGATAAATGCACACACACACACACACACACACACACACACACACACACACATTTTATGTACTTTATTTGATTCCACATTACAAGTTAATATCATTTTAGGAACCAAATGTGATGAATTATCCAACAACTATTTGACCAACAAACATCTTGTTATGGGAACATTAAGGGTACAGGAAACATCTCCTTTTCCAGATGAACATGCTCCCTATAACAGTTGATATTGAGCAGTACTTAGCTAGCTGTCTGGCCCTTCTTTTACTTAGTCCACTGATGTTAAGTCCACTGACCACCAGCCTATGCACATGGCCTAGACTGCCAAAGACAAGAACAATGAGGACACATTTATAGCCACAGCTTTCAATGGCAGATGTTGGAGGATGGTATTTCAGTTTTTTTGTACAATAGGATTCCTCCATGAACAGGTCAAAGGCACAGGCTACTTCAAAGAGTCTGACTATTTTTTCCTCTTGTGATATGCAAATGATGTCTGGTGTGTTGGGAATTCCTGAAAAGCAGTTTGTGGATGTGTTAAACCAGTGGGACTTGACAGAGGTATGTTTGTATAGTTGTTCCTGAGGAGCACAGGGGATCTGGGCAGCGATGAGGTCCACCAGTCTGTCATGTCTGGCAATATACAGTCCTTTGTAGGAAGGGCAACTGTTCATGATGTGGGCTACTGACTCCAGATGTTGTGGTGGGTCATGTAGCATGCATAAGGGGGAATGAATAGATGGAAACCAGAGGGAGAGATTGTATTTTGTGGGGAGAACCTGTAGGCGTGCCTTCACACAGAAGATGAGTCATGTTGTGATGTGACACACACACACACACACACTCACACACACATACACACACACACACACACACACACACACACACACACACACACACACACACACACACACACACACACACACACACACACACACACACACACACACACACACACACACGCACACACACACAGTTTGGGATGGTCATTCTATCTAGATCAACTGGGGACAGGTCCCTCCTGAACTCAACACCCATTTTACCCCCTATGTTTTATTCGATACATTTCGACAATGTTACCCCTTATGAGTTTTTCATGACGACAGATAAAAAACGACAGTGTTACCCTTTACGTTTCATTTGATGAAAACGACATTGTTACCCCTTATGTTTTTTCCCATGATGACTGATGAAAAACAACAGTGTTACCCCTTATATTTTATTTGACCAGAACTATTCTTTTTTTTTTTCAAATGTTTTTTTAATGACAACGTTACCCCTTATATTTTACTTGACAAAGACAAGTGTTACCCCTTATGTTTTTTTTCCTGACGACCAATAAAAAACAACAGTGTTACCCCGTTTTTATTCATGACGACCGATAAAAAAACAACAGTGTTACCCCATGTGTTTTTTTTCATGACGACCAATAAAAAAACAACAGTGTTACCCCTCATGTTTCATTTGATAAAAACGACAGTGTTACCCCATATGTTTTTTTCATGACGACCAATAAAAAAGGACAGTGTTACCCCTTATGTTTATTTCATGACAGCACATAAAAAACGACAGTTACCCCTCATGTTTTTCCCCTGTTGACCAATAAAAAATGAAAGTGGTACCCCTGTCTACGTTTTTGCGGGGATCCGAACCTGAGCTGTTAACCTCCTAACTTATCAATGCACCATCAAGACACTGAATTAAAGGTCCCATGACATGCTATTTTATGTATTCTTTAATATAGGTATTAGTGGGCAACTAACACAGTATTCAAAGACGTTCCCGAAATTCAGCCGTGGTGCAGAGTTACAGCCACTCCGAGGCAGTCGCACATTGAGCTTCCCCCAAATGCGCTGTTTCGGTGGGCGTGTCAAGGAGGAGGGTGGGGGTGTGGCCCTGAGCAGCTTGCAGCCACGTGCGCTCTGTTTACGGTGGTTGTATCGCAATGGCTCGTAGAAACCCAGTCGTTCAAGCCTTTCAGTTTGACCCAGAATGGGATCCGGATTACGAAGCACCTGAAGAAGTTGGTACTCAGCGGCTACAGCAGGACGTCTCTGAATGGTAATTTAAAATATTGTGTCTGGATACGGTACTTTAGTTGGTTTGTTTATGCATGCGGTTAGTTATTATCATGTGCTAACGCTAGCCTACGTTGTTGGTTTTTAAAGTTGCTGATTTGCTATCGTTACAACGTTATATTTGCATCTATATCAGTCATCTTTGTAGTTTAGAGAAGTAACTGGCTCATTTAATGGGTGAATTTCAACCTATATTGAAGTCATGTTACACATAACCCATGATTTACTCGTGAAGATTTACGTCTAACATCAGCTTGTCCACTGTCATATGTATAGCTATAGACACTAGCCAGAGCCACTATAGTCAGACCTCTGCCATTATTACATCTACCATTATTTTTTGGATAGGTGCTGTTGTGGAAAATGTGCGACCATGCCCACAGAAGCAGAGAATATTTGCTGCATGGAGATACCGCAGGTAGCACTCTCCACTAAATTGGAAACTACTTTGTCTCATTTGACAGATTATGCTTAAAAATATAACTTACCCTTTCAAATTCTAATTAGGTTACTAGAAGACTACGGGAGGTCGAACTACAGCTAACCATAGACGGATTATGACATATCGGGCCCCTGGGCACGTGGACTCCGCAGGCCCCCCCTTCCAACGTAGACGCACCCAGAATACACACAAACTTATTGGCGATAAAAAGTCATTGGCCTATACCTGCAACTCAGCAGGATTTGTAGCACAGGAAGGGCAACCTCACATAATTATTACAAATAAATGCATCTTTATTTAACCAAAACAGGATAAAAAAGATATATATTTGATGCAATTTTTGGCGATTTGAACGAATTTCGAATGCACCACTTTCAACCACAAATAAAAACGACTTAAAGCAACTCAATACGAACAGTTCCTCACATTAATTGACAGTAATGCATTTCACCTATGAAATGCATTTTTTCCGGGCTCTGTTCCGTGCGAAATCCTCCACGATATCATCAAAGTCCAGTGCATTGGTAAGGTCGCTCTCAATTGCCATGAGAGAAAGTGCCTTGAGGCGTTTTTGTTACATTTTCGTCCTCAGTTCATTTTTTATCCTGGACAGAAGAGAGAATGACCGCTCCCCTTCGCAATTACTGATGGGCAGATTCAGAAAAAACCGTAGCGCTACACACACATTTGGAAACATAGATTGCAGTCCACAATCGAGTATAATTCGTAGCAGTCCTTTTGGGGTTGCATCATCTCCAGGCTTGTTAAATGATCTGAACTGAATAAATTCATTGCCTCAACCTTCAACGCTCCACTTAGAGTTCGCCGTTGCTCCATGTTTAAATGACAGTGACTTGTTCGTGACCGGTCTCGAATTCACAAACTGAAATAGTGCCCCCTGTTGATCTTTTTATTAATTTATTTACTCAGTAGTAATAGGCCTACTATTACTGTTTTCGCTTGAATTTCGCTTGAACGGTGGGGCCCAGGGCCCCACTGTTGGTAACTTGTGGGGCCCTGGACCCCACTGTTAGTAACTTGTGGGGCGGCTCAGTCTACTTCAGTTACTAACAGTGGGGCCCTGGACCCCACTGTTAGTAACTTGTGGTGCCCTGGGCCCCACTTTTAGTAACTTGTGGGGCCCTGGGCCCCACTGTTAGTAACTTGTGGGGCCCTGGACCCCACTGTTAGTAACTTGTGGGGCCCTGGACCCCACTGTTAGTAACTTGTGGGCGGCTCAGGGGGGCCCAACGGCCCCCCTGAGCCCTTGGGCATATGCCCGGTGTGCCCGTGCAGTAATCCACCCATGCAGCTAACGTGTATGGTTGACCATCCTGGATTGGAGTCGGACTGCCTAAATGTTTACTCTATTCAGAACGCCAGCCAAATATATAGAGCCGACTATGGTCCTCTAAATTTGAGAAGAATACACAAGTAAGTTGTGCATTGTTACAGAATTTAATAAAATAAATGAAGTTGTTCTCAATCTTGTGCCTAATTTTGTCAAGATGCATTTATATCCGAGCTAAAAAAAACAACTTAAATAGTTGCAGAACAAACCAGCCATAGTAATATTTATTTTTCATAACACAAAGCAATGATGAATCTGCAAGACTTAATCTCTGAATCAATTGTTCAGTCGCTACAGGTATCTCTCCTATCGTTCCTTTGTAAGCTGAGGCTGGGGCCTCCTGGGACGCAGTACCCGGGTTGTCATTCCAGCTTGTGTGGTCCTGCGTATCCGCTCTGAGTTTCCTGCTGAGGAAGGCCACTATGTCGGTTTTAAACGTCCCCCCGTTTGAACCTTGATACGAGGCTGCTGATGACCGCTACCTTGTCAGGCTTCTCATACTGTGCCGTTAGGGGCTCTGGAACAGGGATCTCCAACAGGGCCTCTCTGTATGGCGTAGGTTTGGGAAAGACTTCCTCAAAAATGACATCCATGATGTCATCAACGTAACCAGTATCGTAAAACATGTTTTCTTTACAAATTGGTTTGGTCTTGTGTTACTGTGTTTTTGTATTTATTCGATTTTTCATCAAGAGAAAAACATTTTAGAAATCCAAAATATGTGTCGTTTGAATTGATTTGAACCCTTACCAAAGGTCTGCTGAGTTTTTTTTGGTTTAGCTCTGCACTCTCCCTTCCTAGCCATTGCAAAGGAGATTTTATAACTCGGTACTCCTTCCTTTGTTTCGGCCTGTGGTCGGTCCACATTGTGATTTGAATGCATAGCAGCCAGGTAGAGTCTGGAAGTACAAGACAAAACATGTTAATATTGACAGATATTTTAGGCTACAATTCCAAAAAGTATTTAGTAAAGAAACTTTCTTTAACCTGCACAGCATTCCAATAAAGGGAAAAACAACATTTTTGGGGGCAAAACGAAGAATAACCGCATGGAAAGCCTCCAAAGATGAAGTTTGGTGGTGGGGGCTCAGTTTTGCAACATCCCTAAGCGCCCTTTTAATGGTCAGCAACTTCTCCAACTTGGAGAAAGTTGGAGTTGCTGCAGACAATAAGAAAATATGATATTAGAAAACCATTACCCATACAGTAAAGAATACTACAACCATGTCCTCTGGTAAATTTCTGAAAGCCACTAAATAACTGTAGTTGTCTGTTCACTGTTTTGACATTTAGCCTTTATATTGGTGAAATACCTGCTTGAAGCCATTTACTCCGGTCACTTGTCTGGCGGATCGCATGCTCGCACTTGGGGTAAAGAGGATCTTCATGTACATGGACATCTCGAACGTGGTTCAGGATCGAGGTCCACTTTGCGATTCTCTCTGGCCCGGAGGTTGAGCCTGCTGCAGTCCAGTATATGTGGTTGTTGATGCTCTTCATCCACTTCTTGAGTTTCTCACCGTCTTTCTGCATACTGATTGCCAACAGCTTATTTGAAATACCTACAATGAGAGCAAAGTACTTTCCACTTAGTTAAGATACTCATAAACTGAGTGATTACTCGATTGTAGCATTTGATAATTTCAAAGCATTTCTTACCATTTACTCAGTGTCACAATTTTAAAATGAAGGACCACCAAATGGGAGCTTTACGCAAGCTTCAAAACATCAGGTCCTTCTCACCTAAAGGATATCACTAACAAATCAAAGAAAGGAAAAGGCTGGAGAAACATACCTTTTGCAAAGTGCCAGACATCGTAGTAATGGGTTATGTTTCTCTCCCTGAGGAACTTCTGTACTTGAGGATGACGATACGCCGGTACACAGCGGCAGTACACAGCGGCAGAAAGGTGCAGGTTTCCAGCTGGCGTGCTCCCAAGCAAGGCCGCCTTAATGCACGGGCTTGCCTGGGCTGAAGCCCCAGGGCCTACGCCGGTCGGGGGGCCTATCATGAGCTGCAGTAAAAAAAAAAAAAAATTTTTTTTTTTTTTATATTTCATACTGGCCCATGATAGGCCCCCAGATCGGCGAAGGCCCAAGACAATGTGATTTTATTTGTTTGGGGCATACAAAGATCAGAGGCCTATCATCAACAATCCTCCCCCCCCCTCGTGTAGTCATGCTAGTTCCCCTTCCCCCCCTGTGTGTTTCGTAGAGGAGTTGGAGTAAGGGCACAAGTGCTAAGAGGAAGCTATTTGTACATGTGTGTATTCAGGTATGTCTTTTATTAGGGGTCCAAGCCAACAGGTTGGATCCCTATTGTTTTTGTAAGGATTTTTCCTATTATTAGGTGTCCAAGCCAACAGGTTGGATCCCTATTGTTTTTGTAGTGTTTATTAGGGGTCCAAGCCAACAGGTTGGATTAGGGGTCCAAGCCAACAGGTTGGATCCCTATTGTTTTTGTAAGGATTATTAGGGGTCCAAGCCAACAGGTTGGATCCCTATTGTTTTTGTAAGGATTTTTAGGGGTCCAAGCCAACAGGTTGGATCCCTATTGTTTTTGTAAGGATTATTAGGGGTCCAAGCCAACAGGTTGGATCCCTATTGTTTTTGTACGGATTATTATTATACTTCCCCCCTAGAAGTGGTACTACAGCCCAAACCGTAAATGGTGCACACACGCAAATTGCATGACTAGATCCAGGTCCATGAACACTACGCAGACGACAAAATCCAGACATGCCGGCCACTAGGTGGCGCTATTCCAATGAATACGCGTTTGGGGCTATAACTCCCACACCGAATCTCCCACATTCAAAAACTTGTACGCACAGATTCACTGGAGTCTGCTGCATCTTTTGGCATAGGCCACGCCCATTTGCGTCTAGAATTTTTTTTCGCAAAATCGCGAAAACCGCAAAACTGTTTTTTCGCTACTCCTCCCACATTTCTTCACCAATCGACACCAAACTTTGCACACGGCATCTTCAGACGCACACACATAGAATTGATAGACACTTTTTTGATCGGACCTTCGACGACGAAACGGTAGCGTTTTGAATATTGGTTTATGAGCTAAATTAGACGTGGAAAATCAAAAATCCAAAGAAATCCAAAATTAGACATCGGAACGAGTCCAAATTGTACACACATGTTGGTGCTAACCTTAATGTCGTACGATAAAAACTTCGGAAAAATTCGCAATTAGGGGGCGCAATAAACGAGGAAATTGTATATCTTCTACAAAATTTCGCCACGAAAACGCTACACTGACCTCTCGCTACTCCTACCACTGTCAAATCCTTTGTATCCACAGGTTCAGGGCAGCGTTTTGAACGCATGCTTTGCGTTGTGCCGGCGAAACGCACATTTCTTGTCGCATTGTGCCGGCGAAATGCACACTTCTTGGACCCCTGCATAACTGCTTGCAGTTCTAGTTATTATTATTAGGGGTCCAAGCCAACAGGTTGGATCCCTATTGTTTTTGTAAGGATTTTTCCTATTATTATACTTACCTCCCTGAAACTGTGCCCACAGCCCAAACCGTAAATGGTGCCGACACGCCAATTGCATGACTAGATCCAGGTCTCTTCGGACTATGCAGACGACAAAATCCAGACACGCCGGTCACTAGGTGGCGCTATAGCAAGGAATACGCGTTTGGGGCTATAACTCCCACACCGAACCTCCCACAGTCAAAAACTTGTACCCACATATTCACTGGAGTCTGCTGCATCTTTTGGCATAGGCCACGCCCATTTGCGTCCAGAATTTTTTTTCGCAAAATCGCGAAAACCGCAAAACTGTTTTTTCCCTACTCCTCCCACATTTCTTGACCAATCGACACCAAACTTTGCACACGACATCTTCAGACGCACACGCAAAGGAATCGTGAGACAGTTTTTTGATCCGACCTTCGACGACGAAACGGTAGCGTTTTGAATATTGGTTTATGAGCTAAATTAGACGTGGAAAATCAAAAATCCAAAGAAATCCAAAATTACACATCGGAACGAGTCCAAATTTTACACACATTCTGGTGCTAAGCTAACTGTCGTTCGATAAAAATTCCGGAATTTTTCGCCATTAGGGGGCGCAATAAACCAGGAAATTGTATATCTTCTAATTGGCCCAAGGAATGTTCTTCAAACTATAAGGAAACCATCAAGGGGCAAACCCGAGTCTATATAAAAAATATGGCCAAGAATTATTAATGTGGGCGGGAGTTATTTGGCAAAGGAAAATTGTCTTTGGAAAATCTCGCCACAAGGGGGCGCAAATAAACGACGAAATAATATATCTCCTGACTGGCCAATGGAATGTTCTGAAAACGCGTTTTGGGCTGTAACTCCCACACCGAAGCTCCCACAGTCAAAAACGTTATATGCACAGATTCACTGGAGTCAGTGGCATATTTTGGCATAGGCCACGCCAATTGGTTTTGAACACATGCTTCGCGTTGTGCCGGCGAAATGCACATTTCTTGGACCCCTGCATAACTGCTTGCAGTTCTAGTTAGGGGTCCAAGCCAACAGGTTGGATCCCTATTGTTTTTGTAAGGATTATTATTATACTTCCCCCCTAGAAGTGGTACTACAGCCCAAACCGTAAATGGTGCACACACGCCAATTGCATGACTAGATCCAGGTCCGTGAACACTACGCAGACGACAAAATCCAGACATGCCGGCCACTAGGTGGCGCTATTCCAATAAATACGCGTTTGGGGCTATAACTCCCACACCGAATCTCCCACATTCAAAAACTTGTACGCACATATTCACTGGAGTCTGCTGCATCTTTTGGCATAGGCCACGCCCATTTGCGTCCATAATTTTTTTTCACAAAATCGCGAAAACCGCAAAACTGTTTTTTCGCTACTCCTCCCACATTTCTTGACCAATCAACACCAAACTTTGCACACGGCATCTTCAGACGCACACGCAAAGAAATGATAGACAGTTTTTTGATCCGACCCTCGACGACGAAACGGTAGCGTTTTGAATATTTGTTTATTAGCTAAATTAGACGTGGAAAATTAAAAATCCAAAAAAATCCAAAATTAGACATCGGATCGAGTCCAAATTTTACACACATGTTGGTGCTAACCTTAATGTCGTTCGATAAAAATTTCGGAAAATTTCGCCTTTAGGGGGCGCAATAAACGAGGAAATTGTATATCTTATAATTGGCCAAAGGAATGTTCTTCAAACTCAAGGGAAACCATCAAGGGGCAAACCCGAATCTATATAGAAAATATGGCCAAGAATTATTAATGTGGGCGGGAGTTTTTGGCAAAGGAAAATTGTCTTGGGAAAATTTCGCCAACAGGGCGGCGCCAAAAAACGACGACATTGTCTATCGCCTATTTGGCCAATGTTCTGAAAACGCGTTTTAGGCTATAACTCCCACACCGAAGCTCCCACAGTCAAAACCTTTATATCCACATGTTGTTCACGGTAGCGTTTTGAATACTTGCTTCGCGTTGTGCCGGCGAAACGCACATTTCTTGTCGCGTTGTGCCGGCGAAATGCACACTTCTTGGACCCCTGCATAACTGCTTGCAGTTCTAGTTATTATACTTCCCGCGCTAAAAGTGGGCCCACAGCCCAAACCGTAAATGGTGCCGACACGCCAATTGCATGACTAGATCCAGGTCCGGCACCGCTACTCAGATAATTAAATCCAGACACGCCGGCCACTAGGTGGCGCTATACCAAGGAAAGACGCGTTTGGGGCTATAACTCCCACACCGAACCTCCCACATTCAAAACCTTGTACACACATGTTCACTGGAGTCTGCTGCATCTTTTGGCATAGGCCACGCCCATTTGCGTCTAGAATTTTTTTTCGCAAAATCGCGAAAACCGCAAAACTGTTTTTTCCCTACTCCTCCCACATTTCTTGACCAATCGACACCAAACTTTGCACACGACATCTTCAGACGCACACGCAAAGAATGCATGAAACACTTTTTTGATCCGTCCTTCGATAACGAAACGGTAGCGTTTTGAATATTGGTTTATGAGCTAAATTAGACGTGGAATATCTAAAATCCAAAGAAATCCAAAATTAGACATCGGATCGAGTCCACATTTTACAAACATGTTGGTGCTAACCTTAATGTCGTTCGATAAAAATTTCGGAAAATTTCGCCATTAGGGGGCGCAATAAACGAGGAAATTGTATATCTTCTACAAAATTTCGCCGCGAAAACGCTAGACTGACTTCTCGCTACTCCTACCAAAGTCAAATCCTTTGTATCCACAGGTTCAGGGTAGCGTTTTGAACACATGCTTCGCGTTGTGCCGGCGAAACGCACATTTCTTGTCGCGTTGTGCCGGCGAAATGCACACTTCTTGTTATTATTATTATTATTTCGTACGCCTTAGAAGTGGGCCCACAGCCCAAACCGTAAATGGTGCCGACACGCCAATTGCATGACTAGATCCAGAATCGGCACCGCTACTCAGATAACAAAATCCAGACACGCCGGTCCCTAGGTGGCGCTATACCAAGGAATACGCGTTTGGGGCTATAACTCCCACATCGAACCTCCCACAGCCCAAAAACTTGTACACAGAGATGCACTGGAGTCTGCTGCATCTTTTGACATAGGCCACGCCCATTTGCGTCTAGAATTTTTTTTCGCAAAATCGCGAAAACCGCAAAACTGTTTTTTCGCTACTCCTCCCACATTTCTGGACCAATTGACACCAAACTTTGCACACGGCATCGTCAGACACACACGCAAAGAAATGATAGACAGTTTTTTGATCCGACCCTCGACGACGAAACGGTAGCGTTTTGAATATTGGTTTATTAGCTAAATTAGACGTGGAAAATTAAAAATCCAAAAAAATCCAAAATTAGACATCGGATCGAGTCCAAATTCTACACACATGTTGGTGCTAACCTTAATGACGTTCGATAAAAATTTCGGAAAATTTCGCCATTAGGGGGCGCAATAAACGAGGAAATTGTATATCGTCTAATTGGCCAAAGGAATGTTCTTCAAACTCAAGGGAAACCATCAAGGGGCAAACCCGAGTCTATATAGAAAATATGGCCAAGAATTATTTATATGGGCGGGAGTTATTTGGCAAAGGAAAATTGTCTTTGGAAAATGTCGCCACAGGGCGGCGCCAAAAAACGACGACATTGTCTATCTCCCATTTGGCCAATGGAATGTTCTGAAAACGCGTTTTAGGCTATAACCCCCACACCGAAGCTCCCAAAGTCAAAACCTTTATATCCACATGTTGTTCACGGTAGCGTTTTGAATACTTGCTTCGCGTTGTGCCGGCGAAACGCACATTTCTTGTCGCGTTGTGCCGGCGAAATGCACACTTCTTGGACCCCTGCATAACTGCTTGCAGTTCTAGTTAGGGGTCCAAGCCAACAGGTTGGATCCCTATTGTTTTTGTAGTGTTTATTAGGGGTCCAAGCCAACAGGTTGGATCCCTATTGTTTTTGTAAGGATTATTATTATTATTATTATTATTATTATTCCAGCACTAAAAGTGCTACTACAGCCCAAACCGTAAATGGTGCACACACGCCAATTACATGACTAGATCCAGGTACGTGAAGACTATGCAGACGACAAAATCCAGACATGCCGGCCACTAGGTGGCGCTATACCAAGGAATACGCGTTTGGGGCTATAACTCCCACACCGAACCTTCCACAGTCAAAAACTTGTACCCACATATTCACTGGAGTCTGCTGCATCTTTTGACATAGGCCACGCCCATTTGCGTCTAGAATTTTTTTTCGCAAAATCGCGAAAACCGCAAAACTGTTTTTGCCCTACTTCTCCCACATTTCTTGACCAATCGACACCAAACTTTGCACACGACATCGTCAGACGAACACGAAAAGAAAAACTCAAACACTTTTTGATCCGACCTTCGACTACGAAACGGTAGCGTTTTGAATATTTCTTTATTAGCTACGTTTTACTTCGATACGCAAAAATTCAGAAAATACCAAAATTAGACATCGGATCAAGTCCAAATTTTTCACACATGTCGATGCTCCACTTAATGGCGTTCGATAAAAAATTCGGAAATTTTCGCCATAAGGGGGCGGAATAAACGAGGAATTTGTATATCTTCTAATTGGCCAAAGGAATGTTCTTCAAACTCAAGGGAAACCATCAAGGGGCAATCCCGAGCCTATATAGAAAATATGGCCAAGAATTATTAATGTGGGCGGGAGTTATTTGGCAAAGGATAATTCTCTTTGGAAAATTTCGCCACAAGGCGGCGCCAAAAAACGACGACAATGTCTATCTCCTATTTGGCCATGGAATGTTCTGAAAACGCGTTTTAGGCTAGAACTCCCACACCGAAGCTCCCACAGTCAAAACCTTTATATCCACATGTTGTTCACGGTAGCGTTTTGAATACTTGCTTCGCGTTGTGCCGGCGAAATGCACATTTCTTGTCGCGTTGTGCCGGCGAAATGCACACTTCTTGGACCCCTGCATAACTGCTTGCAGTTCTAGTTATTATACTTACCTCCTTGAAAGTGGTACCGCAGCCCAAACCGTAAATGGTGCCGACACGCCAATTGCATGACTAGATCCAGATCCGTGGGGACTACGCAGACGCCAAAATCCAGACATGCCGGCCACTAGGTGGCGCTATACCTAGGAAAACACATTCGGGGCTATAACTCCCACACCGAACCTTCCAGAGTCCAAAAACTTGTACCAACAGATGCACTGGAGTCTGCTGCATCTTTTGGCATAGGCCACGCCCATTTGCGTCAAGAATTTTTTTTCGCAAAATCGCGAAAACCGCAAAACTGTTTTTTCGCTACTCCTCCCACATTTCTCGCCCGATCAACACCAAACTTTGCACACGGCATCTTCAGACCTACACAAAAAGAATTCCTGCATTACTTTTTTGATCCGACCTCCGACGACGAAACGGTAGCGTTTTGAATATTGGTTTATGAGCTAAATTAGACGTGGAAAATCCAAAATCCAAAGAAATTCAAAATTACACATCGGATCGACTCCAAGTTTTACACACATGTTGGTGCTAACCTTAATGTCGTACGATAAAAATTTCGGAACATTTCGCCATTAGGGGGCGCCATAAACGAGGAAATTGTATATCTCCTACAAAATTTAGCTGCGAAAACGCTACACTGACTTCTCGATACTCCTACCACAGTCAAATCCTTTGTATCGACAGGTTCAGGGTAGCGTTTTGAACACATGCTTCGCGTTGTGCCGGCGAAACGCACATTTCTTGTCGCGTTGTGCCGGCGAAATGCACACTTCTTGGACCCCTGCATAACTGCTTGCAGTTCTAGTTCTTATTATACTTCCTACCAAGAAAGTGGTACTACAGCCCAAACCGTAAATGGTGCACACACGCCAATTACATGACTACATCCAGGTACGTGAAGACTATGCAGACGACAAAATCCAGACCTGCCGGCCACTGGGTGGCGCTATACCAAGGAATACGCGTTTGGGGCTATAACTCCCACACCGAACCTCCCACATTCAAAAACTTGTACCCACATATTCACTGGAGTCTGCTGCATCTTTTGGCCTAGGCCACGCCCATTTGCGTCTAGAATTTTTTTTCGCAAAATCGCGAAAACCGCAAAACAGTTTTTTCGCTACTCCTCCCACATTTCTTGACCAATCGACACCAAACTTTGCACACGGCATCTTCAGACGCACACGCATAGAAATGATAGACACTTTTTTGATCGGACCTTCGACGACGAAACGGTAGCGTTTTGAATATTGGTTTATGAGCTAAATTAGACGTGGAAAATCAAAAATCCAAAGAAATCCAAAATTAGACATCGGAACGAGTCCAAATTTTACACACATGTTGGTGCTAACCTTAATGTCGTTCGACAAAAATTTCGGAAAATTTCGCCATTAGGGGGCGCCATAAACGACGAAATTGTTTATCTTCTACAAAATTTCGCCGCGAAAACGCTACACTGACTTCTCGCTACTCCTACCACAGTGAAATCCTTTGTATCCACAGGTTCAGGGTAGCGTTTTGAACACATGCTTCGCGTTGTGCCGGCGAAACGCACATTTCTTGTCTTGTGTGCCGGCGAAATGCACACTTCTTGGACCCCTGCATAACTGCTTGCAGTTCTAGTTATTATTAGGGGTCCAAGCCAACAGGTTGGATCCCTATTGTTTTTGTAAGGATTTTTATTAGGGGTCCAAGCCAACAGGTTGGATCCCTATTGTTTTTGTAGTGTTTATTATTATTCCCCCCTAGAAGTGGGTCCACAGCCCAAACCGTAAATGGTGCCGACACGCCAATTGCATGACTAGATCCAGGTCCCTGAGTTCTAAGCAGACGACCAAATCCAGACACGCCGGCCACTAGGTGGCGCTATACCAAGGGAAAACGCGTTTGGGGCTATAACTCCCACACCGAACCTCCCACAGTCAAAAACTTGTACCCACATATTCACTGGAGTCTGCTGCATCTTTTGGCATAGGCCACGCCCATTTGCGTCCATAATTTTTTTTCGCAAAATCGCGAAAACCGCAAAACTGTTTTTTCCCTACTCCTCCCACATTTCTTGACCAATCGACACCAAACTTTGCACACGACATCTTCAGACGCACACGCAAAGAATGCATGAAACACTTTTTTGATCCGTCCTTCGATAACGAAACGGTAGCGTTTTGAATATTGGTTTATTAGCTAAATTAGACGTGGAATATCAAAAATCCAAAGAAATCCAAAATTAGACATCGGATCGAGTCCACATTTTACACACATGTTGGTGCTAACGTTAATGTCGGTCGATAAAAATTTCGGAAAATTTCGCCATTAGGGGGCGCAATAAACGAGGAAATTGTATATCTTCTACAAAATTTCGCCGCGAAAACGCTACACTGACTCCTGCTACTCCTACCACAGTCAAATCCTTTGTATCCACAGGTTCAGGGTAGCGTTTTGAACACATGCTTCGCGTTGTGCCGGCGAAACGCACATTTCTTGTCGCGTTGTGCCGGCGAAATGCACACTTCTTGGACCCCTGCATAACTGCTTGCAGTTCTAGTTATTATTATTAGGGGTCCAAGCCAACAGGTTGGATCCCTATTGTTTTTGTAAGGATTTTTCTTATTATTATTATTCTTACCTGCCTAAAAGTGTGCCCACAGCCCAAACCGTAAATGGTGCCGACACGCCAATTGCATGACTAGATCCAGATCTCTTCGGACTACGCAGACGACAAAATCCAGACACGCCGAACACTAGGTGGCGCTATACCAAGGAATACGCGTTTGGGGCTATAACTCCCACACCGAACCTCCCACAGTCCAAAAACTTGTACGCACATATTCACTGGAGTCTGCTGCATCTTTTGGCATAGGCCACGCCCATTTGCGTCTGGAATTTTTTTTCGCAAAATCGCGAATACCGCAAAACTGTTTTTTCCCTACTCCTCCCACATTTCTTGACCAATCGACACCAAACTTTGCACACGGCATCTTCAGACGCACACGCATAGAAATGATAGACACTTTTTTGATCGAACTTTCGACGACGAAACGGTAGCGTTTTGAATATTGGTTTATGAGCTAAATTAGACGTGGAAAATTAAAAATCCAAAAAAATCCAAAATTAGACATCGGATCGAGTCCAAATTCTACAAACATGTTGGTGCTAACCTTAATGACGTTCGATAAAAATGTCGGAAAATTTCGCCATTAGGGGGCGCAATAAACGAGGAAATTGTATATCTTCTAATTGGCCAAAGGAATGTTCTTCAAACTCAAGGGAAACCATCAAGGGGCAAACCCGAGTCTATATAGAAAATATGGCCAGGAATTATTAATATGGGCGGGAGTTATTTGGCAAAGGAAAATTGTCTTTGGAAAATGTCGCCACAGGGCGGCGCCAAAAAACGACGACATTGTCTATCTCCTATTTGGCCAATGGAATGTTCTGAAAACGCGTTTTAGGCTATAACTCCCACACCGAAGCTCCCACAGTCAAAACCTTTATATCCACATGTTGTTCACGGTAGCGTTTTGAATACTTGCTTCGCGTTGTGCCGGCGAAATGCACATTTCTTGTCGCGTTGTGCCGGCGAAATGCACACTTCTTGGACCCCTGCATAACTGCTTGCAGTTCTAGTTATTATTATTATTTCCCTCTAGAAGTGGGCCCACAGCCCAAACCGTAAATGGTGCCGACACGCCAATTGCATGACTAGATCCAGGTCCGTGAACATTACGCAGACCACAAAAATACAGACACGCCGGCCACTAGGTGGCGCTATACCAAGGGAAAACGCGTTTGGGGCTATAACTCCCACACCGAACCTCCCACAGTCCAAAAACTTGTACACACATATTCACTGGAGTCTGCTGCAACTTTTGGCATAGGCCACGCCCATTTGCGTCTATAATTTTTTTTCGCAAAATCGCGAAAACCGCAAAACTGTATTTTCCCTACTCCTCCCACATTTCTTGACCAATCGACACCAAACTTTGCACACGGCATCTTCAGACGCACACGCATAGAATTGATAGACACTTTTTTGATCGGACCTTCGACGACGAAACGGTAGCGTTTTGAATATTGGTTTATGAGCTAAATTAGACGTGGAAAATCAAAAATCCAAAGAAATCCAAAATTAGACATCGGAACGAGTCCAAATTTTACAGACATGTTGGTGCTAACCTTAATGACGTTCGATAAAAATTTCGGAAAATTTCGCCATTAGGGGGCGCAATAAACGACGAAATTGTATATCTTCTAATTGGCCAAAGGAATGTTCTTCAAACTAAAGGGAAACCATCAAGGGGCAAACCCGAGTCTATATAGAAAATATGGCCAAGAATTATTAATATGGGCGGGAGTTATTTGGCAAAGGAAAATTGTCTTTGGAAAATTTCGCCACAGGGCGGCCCCAAAAAACGACGACATTGTCTATCTCCTATTTGGCCAATGGAATGTTCTGAAAACGCGTTCTAGGCTATAACTCCCACACCGAAGCTCCCACAATCAAAACCTTTATATCCACATGTTGTTCACGGTAGCGTTTTGAATACTTGCTTCGCGTTGTGCCGGCGAAATGCACATTTCTTGTCGCGTTGTGCCGGCGAAATGCACACTTCTTGGACCCCTGCATAACTGCTTGCAGTTCTAGTTATTATTTCGTACGCCTTAGAAGTGGGCCCACAGCCCAAACCGTAAATGGTGCCGACACTCCAATTGCATGACTAGATCCAGAATCGGCACCGCTACTCAGATAACAAAATCCAGACACGCCGGTCCCTAGGTGGCGCTATACCAAGGAATACGCGTTTGGGGCTATAACTCCCACATCGAACCTCCCACAGTCCAAAAACTTGTACACAGAGATGCACTGGAGTCTGCTGCATCTTTTGGCATAGGCCACGCCCATTTGCGTCTATAATTTTTTTGCGCAAAATCGCGAAAACCGCAAAACTGTTTTTTCGCTACTCCTCCCACATTTCTTGACCAATCAACACCAAACTTTGCACACGGCATCTTCAGACGCACACGCAAAGAAATGATAGACACTTTTTTGATCCGACCCTCGACGACGAAACGGTAGCGTTTTGAATATTTGTTTATTAGCTAAATTAGACGTGGAAAATTAAAAATCCAAAAAAATCCAAAATTAGACATTGGATCGAGTCCAAATTCTACACACATGTTGGTGCTAACCTTATTGACGTTCGATAAAAATTTCGGAAAATTTTTCGGAAAATTTCGCCTTTAGGGGGCGCAATAAACGAGGAAATTGTATATCTTCTAATTGGCCAAAGGAATGTTCTTCAAACTCAAGGGAAACCATCAAGGGGCAAACCCGAGTCTATATAGAAAATATGGCCAAGAATTATTAATGTGGGCGGGAGTTATTTGGCAAAGGAAAATTGTCTTTGGAAAATGTCGCCACATGGCGGCGCCAAAAAACGACGACCTTGTCTATCTCCTATTTGGCCAATGTTCTGAAAACGCGTTTTAGGCTATAACTCCCACACCGAAGCTCCCACAGTCAAAACCTTTATATCCACATGTTGTTCACGGTAGCGTTTTGAATACTTGCTTCGTGTTGTGCCGGCGAAACACACATTTCTTGTCGCGTTGTGCCGGCGAAATGCACACTTCTTGGACCCCTGCATAACTGCTTGCAGTTCTAGTTAGGGGTCCAAGCCAACAGGTTGGATCCCTATTGTTTTTGTAAGGATTTTTCCTATTATACTTACCTCCCTAAAAGTGGGACCACAGCCCAAACCGTAAATGGTGCCGACACGCCAATTGCATGACTAGATCCAGATCTCTTCGGACTATGCAGACGACAAAATCCAGACACGCCGGTCACTAGGTGGCGCTATACCAAGGAATACGCGTTTGGGGCTATAACTCCCACACCGAACCTCCCACATTCAAAACCTTGTACACACAGATTCACTGGAGTCTGCTGCATCTTTTGGCATAGGCCACGCCCATTTGCGTCTAGAATTTTTTTTCGCAAAATCGCGAAAACCGCAAAACTGTTTTTTCGCTACTCCTCCCACATTTCTCGACCAATCAACACCAAACTTTGCACACGGCATCTTCAGACGCACACGTAAAGAAACCCTCAGACAGTTTTTTGATCCGACTTTCGACGACGAAACGGTAGCGTTTTGAATATTGGTTTATTAGCTAAATTTGACGTGGAAAATCAAAAATCAAAAAAAAAAAAAAATTAGACATCGGATCGAGTCCACATTTTACACACATGTCGGGGCTAGCCTTAATGTCATTCGATAAAAAATTCGGAAGATTTCGCCATTAGGGGGCGCAATAAACGAGGAAATTGTATATCTTCTACAAAATTTCGCCGCGAAAACGCGTCACTGACTTCTCGCTACTCCTACCACAGTCAAATCCTTTGTATCCACAGGTTCAGGGTAGCGTTTTGAACACATGCTTCGCGTTGTGCCGGCGAAATGCACATTTCTTGTCGCGTTGTGCCGGCGAAATGCACACTTCTTGGACCCCTGCATAACTGCTTGCAGTTCTAGTTATTAGGGGTCCAAGCCAACAGGTTGGATCCCTATTGTTTTTGTAAGGATTTTTCTTATTATTAGGGGTCCAAGCCAACAGGTTGGATCCCTATTGTTTTTGTAAGGATTTTTCTTATTATACTTCCTACCAAGAAAGTGGTACTACAGCCCAAACCGTAAATGGTGCACACACGCCAATTACATAACTAGATCCAGGTACGTGAAGACTATGCAGACGACAAAAACCAGACCTGCCGGCCACTAGGTGGCGCTATACCAAGGAACACGCGTTTGGGGCTATAACTCCCACACCGAACCTCCCACATTCAAAAACTTGTACCCACATATTCACTGGAGTCTGCTGCAACTTTTGGCATAGGCCACGCCCATTTGCGTCTATAATTTTTTTTCGCAAAATCGCGAAAACCGCAAAACTGTATTTTCCCTACTCCTCCCACATTTCTTGACCAATCGACACCAAACTTTGCACACGGCATCTTCAGACGCACACGCATAGAATTGATAGACACTTTTTTGATCGGACCTTCGACGACGAAACGGTAGCGTTTTGAATATTGGTTTATGAGCTAAATTAGACGTGGAAAATCAAAAATCCAAAGAAATCCAAAATTAGACATCGGAACAAGTCCAAATTTTACAGACATGTTGGTGCTAACCTTAATGTCGTACGATAAAAATTTCGGAAAATTTCGCCATTAGGGGGCGCAATAAACGAGGAAATTGTATATCTTCTAATTGGCCAAAGGAATGTTCTTCAAACTCAAGGGAAACCATCACGGGGCAAACCCGAGTCTATATAAAAATTATGGTCAAGAATTATTAATGTGGGCGGGAGTTATTTGGAAAAGGAAAATTGTCTTTGGAAAATTTCGCCACAAGAGGGCGCAAAAAAACGACGAAATAATACATCTCCTAATCGCCAATGGAATGTTCTGAAAACGCTACCACAGTCAAATCCTTTTTATCCACAGGTTCAGGGTAGCGTTTTGAACACATGCTTCGCGTTGTGCCGGCGAAATGCACATTTCTTGTCGCGTTGTGCCGGGGAAATGCACACTTCTTGGACCCCTGCATAACTGCTTGCAGTTCTAGTTAGGGGTCCAAGCCAACAGGTTGGATCCCTATTGTTTTTGTAAGGATTATTATTATTATACTTCCCATCTAGAAGTGGTACCACAGCCCAAACAGTAAATGGTGCACACGCGCCAATTGCATCACTAGATCCAGGTCCGTGAACACTACGCAGACGACAAAATCCAGACACGCCGGCCACTAGGTGGCGCTATACCAAGGAATACGCGTTTGGGGCTATAACTCCCACACCGAACCTCCCACAGTCAAAAACTTGTACGCACATATTCACTGGAGTCTGCTGCATCTTTTGGCATAGGCCACGCCCATTTGCGCCTAGAATTCTTTTTCGCAAAATCGCGAAAACCGCAAAACTGTTTTTTCCCTACTCCTCCCACATTTCTCGACCAATCAACACCAAACTTTGCACACGACATCTTCAGACGCACACGAAAAGAAATACTCAAACACTTTTTGATCCGACCTTCGATTACGAAACGGTAGCGTTTTGAATATTGGTTTATTAGCTAAATTAGACGTGAAAAATCCAAAATCCAAAATAATAAAAAATCAGACATCGGATCGAGTCCAAATTGTACACACATGTTGGTGCTAACCTTAATGTCGTTCGATAAAAATTTCGGAATATTTCGCCATTAGGGGGCGCCATAAACGAGGAAATTGTATATCTTCTACAAAATTTTGCCGCGAAAACGCTACACTGTCTTCTCGCTACTCCTACCACAGTCAAATCCTTTTTATCCACAGGTTCAGGGTAGCGTTTTGAACACATGCTTCGCGTTGTGCCGGCGAAATGCACATTTCTTGTCGCGTTGTGCCGGGGAAATGCACACTTCTTGGACCCCTGCATAACTGCTTGCAGTTCTAGTTATTATTCTTACCTCCCTAAAAGTGTGCCCACAGCCCAAACCGTAAATGGTGACGACACGCCAATTGCATGACTAGATCCAGATCTCTTCGGACTACGCAGACGACAAAATCCAGACACGCCGGCCACTAGGTGGCGCTATACCAAGGGAAAACGCGTTTGGGGCTATAACTCCCACACCGAACCTCCCACAGTCAAAAACTTGTACCCACATATTCACTGGAGTCTGCTGCATCTTTTGACATAGGCCACGCCCATTTGCGTCTAGAATTTTTTTTCGCAAAATCGCGAAAACCGCAAAACCTTTTTTTCCCTACTCCGCCCACATTTCTTGACCAATCGACACCAAACTTTGCACACGACATCTTCAGACGCACACGAAAAGAAAAACTATATACTTTTTTGATCCGACCTTCGACTACGAAACGGTAGCGTTTTGAATATTTGTTTATTAGCTCAATTAGACGTGAAAAATCCAAAATCCAAAAAAATCCAAAATTACACATCGGATCGAGTCCAAATTTAACACACATGTTAGCGCCACCCTTAACGACGTTCGAATAAAAATTCGGAAAATTACGCCCTAAGGGGGCGCAATAAACGAGGAAATTGTATATCTTCTAATTGGCCAAAGGAATGTTCTTCAAACTCAAGGGAAACCATCAAGGGGCAAACCCGAGTCTATATAGAAAATATGGCCAAGAATTATTAATGTGGGCGGGAGTTATTTGGCAAAGGAAAATTGTCTATGGAAAATGTCTCCACAGGGCGGCGCCAAAAAACGACGACATTGTCTATCTCCTATTTGGCCAATGTTCTGAAAACGCGTTTTAGGCTATAACTCCCACACCGAAGCTCCCACAGTCAAAACCTTTATATCCACATGTTGTTCACGGTAGCGTTTTCAATACTTGCTTCGTGTTGTGCCGGCGAAACACACATTTCTTGTCGCGTTGTGCCGGCGAAATGCACACTTCTTGGACCCCTGCATAACTGCTTGCAGTTCTAGTTAGGGGTCCAAGCCAACAGGTTGGATCCCTATTGTTTTTGTAAGGATTTTTCCTATTATTATTCCCCCGTAAAAGTGGGAATACAGCCCAAACCGTAAATGTTGCACACACGCCAATTGCATGACTAGATCCAGGTCCGTGAGGACTACGCAGACGACAAAATCCAGACACGCCGGCCCCTAGGTGGCGCTATACCAAGGAATACGCGTTTGGGGCTATAACTCCCACACCGAACCTCCCACAGTCAAAAACTTGTACGCACATATTCACTGGAGTCTGCTGCATCTTTTGGCATAGGCCACGCCCATTTGCGTCTATAATTTTTTTTCGCAAAATCGCGAAAACCGCAAAACTGTTTTTTCCCTACTCCTCCCACATTTCTTGACCAATCGACACCAAACTTTGCACACGACATCGTCAGACAAACACGAAAAGAAAAACTCAAACATTTTTTGATCCGACCTTCGATTACGAAACGGTAGCATTTTGAAAATTTGTTTATTAGCTACGTTTTACGTCGAAAATCAAAAATCCAGAAAAATACCAAAATTAGCCATCGGATCAAGTCCAAATTTTACACACATGTCGGTGCTACCCTTAGTGGCGTTCGAAAAAGATTTCGGAAAATTTTGCCATAAGGGGGCGCAATAAACGAGGAAATTGTATATCTTCTAATTGGCCAGAGGAATGCTCTTCAAACTCAAGGGAAACCATCAAGGGGCAAACCCGAGTCTACATAGACAATATGGCCAAGAATTATTAATGTGGGCGGGAGTTATTTGGCAAAGGAAAATTGTCTTTGGAAAATTAAAAATTTCGCCACAGGGCGGCGCCAAAAAACGACGACATTGTCTATCTCCTATTTGGCCAATGGAATGTTCTGAAAACGCGTTTTAGGCTATAACTCCCACACCGAAGCTCCCACAGTCAAAAACTTTATATCCACATGTTGTTCACGGTAGCGTTTTGAATACTTGCTTTGCGTTGTGCCGGCGAAATGCACATTTCTTGTCGCGTTGTGCCGGCGAAATGCACACTTCTTGGACCCCTGCATAACTGCTTGCAGTTCTAGTTAGGGGTCCAAGCCAACAGGTTGGATCCCTATTGTTTTTGTAAGGATTATTATTATTAGGGGTCCAAGCCAACAGGTTGGATCCCTATTGTTTTTGTAAGGATTTTTATTATACTTCCCATCTAGAAGTGGTACCACAGCCCAAACCGTAAATGGTGCACACGCGCCAATTGCATCACTAGATCCAGGTCCGTGAACACTACGCAGACGACAAAATCCAGACATGCCGGCCACTAGGTGGCGCTATTCCAAGGAATACGCGTTTTGGGCTATAACTCCCACACCGAACCTCTCAGAGTCCAAAAACTTGTACACACAGATGCACTGGAGTCTGCTGCATCTTTTGGCCTAGGCCACGCCCATTTGCGTCTAGGAATATTTTTCGGAAAATCGCGAAAACCGCAAAACTGTTTTTTCGCTACTCCTCCCACATTTCTTGACCAATCGACACCAAACTTTGCACACGACATCTTCAGACGCACACGCAAAGAATGCATGAGACACTTTTTTGATGCGACCTTTGACGACGAAACGGTAGCGTTTTGAATATTGGTTTATTAGCTAAATTAGACGTAAAATATCAAAAATCCAAAGAAATCCAAAATTAGACATCGGATCGAGTCCAAATTTTACACACATGTTGGTGTTACCCTTAACGTCGTTCGATAAAAAAATCGGAAAAATTCGCCATTAGGGGGCGCAATAAACGAGGAAATTGTATATCTTCTACAAATTTTCGCCGCGAAAACGCCACACTGACTTCTCGCTACTCCTACCACAGTCAAATCCTTTGTATCCACAGGTTCAGGGTAGCGTTTTGAACACATGCTTCGCGTTGTGCCGGCGAAATGCACATTTCTTGTCGCGTTGTGCCGGCGAAATGCACACTTCTTGGACCCCTGCATAACTGCTTGCAGTTCTAGTTATTAGGGGTCCAAGCCAACAGGTTGGATCCCTATTGTTTTTGTAGTGTTTATTATTATTATTATACTTACCTCCCTAAAAGTGTGCCCACAGCCCAAACCGTAAATGGTGCCGACACGCCAATTGCATGACTAGATCCAGATCCGTGGGGACTACGCAGCCGACAAAATCCAGACATGCCGGCCACTAGGTGGCGCTATACCAAGGAATACGCGTTTGGGGCTATAACTCCCACACCGATAGCTACGTTTTACGCCGAAACGCAAAAATTCTAAAAATACCAAAATTAGACATCGGATCAAGCCCAAATTTTAGACACATGTCGGTGTTACCCTTAATGGCGTTCAATAAAAAAAACGGAATTTTTCGCCATTAGGGGGCGCAATAAACGAGGAAATTGTATATCTTCTAATTGGCCAGAGGAATGTTCTTCAAACTATAAGGGAACATATAGGAACATATAGGTCCCATCAAGGGGCAAACCCGAGTCTATATAGAAAATATGGCCAAGAATTATTAATGTGGGCGGGAATTATTTGGCAAAGGAAAATTGTCTTTGGAAAATGTCGCCACAGGGCGGCGCCAAAAAACGACGACATTGTCTATCTCCTATTTGGCCAATGGAATGTTCTGAAAACGAGTTTTAGGCTATAACTCCCACACCGAAGCTCCCACAGTCAAAACCTTTATATCCACAGGTTCAGGGTAGCGTTTTGAATACTTGCTTCGCGTTGTGCCGGCGAAATGCACATTTCTTGTCGCGTTGTGCCGGCGAAATGCACACTTCTTGGACCCCTGCATAACTGCTTGCAGTTCTAGTTATTAGGGGTCCAAGCCAACAGGTTGGATCCCTATTGTTTTTGTAAGGATTTTTATTATACTTCCCATCTAGAAGTGGTACCACAGCCCAAACCGTAAATGGTGCACACGCGCCAATTGCATCACTAGATCCAGGTCCGTGAACACTACGCAGACGACAAAATCCAGACATGCCGGCCACTAGGTGGCGCTATACCAAGGAATACGCGTTTTGGGCTATAACTCCCACACCGAACCTCCCAGAGTCCAAAAACTTGTACACACAGATGCACTGGAGTCTGCTGCATCTTTTAGCCTAGGCCACGCCCATTTGCGTCTAGGAATTTTTTTCGCAAAATCGCGAAAACCGCAAAACTGTTTTTTCGCTACTCCTCCCACATTTCTTGACCAATCGACACCAAACTTTGCACACGACATCTTCAGACGCACACGCAAAGAATGCATGAGACACTTTTTTGATGCGACCTTTGACGACGAAACGGTAGCGTTTTGAATATTGGTTTATTAGCTAAATTAGACGTAAAATATCAAAAATCCAAAGAAATCCAAAATTAGACATCGGATCGAGTCCAAATTTTACACACATGTTGGTGTTACCCTTTACGTCGTTCGATAAAAAAATCGGAAAAATTCGCCATTAGGGGGCGCAATAAACGAGGAAATTGTATATCTTCTACAAATTTTCGCCGCGAAAACGCCACACTGACTTCTCGCTACTCCTACCACAGTCAAATCCTTTGTATCCACAGGTTCAGGGTAGCGTTTTGAACACATGCTTCGCGTTGTGCCGGCGAAATGCACATTTCTTGTCGCGTTGTGCCGGCGAAATGCACACTTCTTGGACCCCTGCATAACTGCTTGCAGTTCTAGTTATTATTATTATTATTATTCCAGCACTAAAAGTGCTACTACAGCCCAAACCGTAAATGGTGCACACACGCCAATTACATGACTAGATCCAGGTACGTGAAGACTATGCAGACGACAAAATCCAGACATGCCGGCCACTAGGTGGCGCTATACCAAGGAATACGCGTTTGGGGCTATAACTCCCACACCGAACCTTCCACAGTCAAAAACTTGTACCCACATATTCACTGGAGTCTGCTGCATCTTTTGACATAGGCCACGCCCATTTGCGTCTAGAATTTTTTTTCGCAAAATCGCGAAAACCGCAAAACTGTTTTTGCCCTACTTCTCCCACATTTCTTGACCAATCGACACCAAACTTTGCACACGACATCGTCAGACGAACACGAAAAGAAAAACTCAAACACTTTTTGATCCGACCTTCGACTACGAAACGGTAGCGTTTTGAATATTTCTTTATTAGCTACGTTTTACTTCGATACGCAAAAATTCAGAAAATACCAAAATTAGACATCGGATCAAGTCCAAATTTTTCACACATGTCGATGCTCCACTTAATGGCGTTCGATAAAAAATTCGGAAATTTTCGCCATAAGGGGGCGGAATAAACGAGGAATTTGTATATCTTCTAATTGGCCAAAGGAATGTTCTTCAAACTCAAGGGAAACCATCAAGGGGCAATCCCGAGCCTATATAGAAAATATGGCCAAGAATTATTAATGTGGGCGGGAGTTATTTGGCAAAGGATAATTCTCTTTGGAAAATTTCGCCACAAGGCGGCGCCAAAAAACGACGACAATGTCTATCTCCTATTTGGCCATGGAATGTTCTGAAAACGCGTTTTAGGCTAGAACTCCCACACCGAAGCTCCCACAGTCAAAACCTTTATATCCACATGTTGTTCACGGTAGCGTTTTGAATACTTGCTTCGCGTTGTGCCGGCGAAATGCACATTTCTTGTCGCGTTGTGCCGGCGAAATGCACACTTCTTGGACCCCTGCATAACTGCTTGCAGTTCTAGTTATTATACTTACCTCCTTGAAAGTGGTACCGCAGCCCAAACCGTAAATGGTGCCGACACGCCAATTGCATGACTAGATCCAGATCCGTGGGGACTACGCAGACGCCAAAATCCAGACATGCCGGCCACTAGGTGGCGCTATACCTAGGAAAACACATTCGGGGCTATAACTCCCACACCGAACCTTCCAGAGTCCAAAAACTTGTACCAACAGATGCACTGGAGTCTGCTGCATCTTTTGGCATAGGCCACGCCCATTTGCGTCAAGAATTTTTTTTCGCAAAATCGCGAAAACCGCAAAACTGTTTTTTCGCTACTCCTCCCACATTTCTCGCCCGATCAACACCAAACTTTGCACACGGCATCTTCAGACCTACACAAAAAGAATTCCTGCATTACTTTTTTGATCCGACCTCCGACGACGAAACGGTAGCGTTTTGAATATTGGTTTATGAGCTAAATTAGACGTGGAAAATCCAAAATCCAAAGAAATTCAAAATTACACATCGGATCGACTCCAAGTTTTACACACATGTTGGTGCTAACCTTAATGTCGTACGATAAAAATTTCGGAACATTTCGCCATTAGGGGGCGCCATAAACGAGGAAATTGTATATCTCCTACAAAATTTAGCTGCGAAAACGCTACACTGACTTCTCGATACTCCTACCACAGTCAAATCCTTTGTATCGACAGGTTCAGGGTAGCGTTTTGAACACATGCTTCGCGTTGTGCCGGCGAAACGCACATTTCTTGTCGCGTTGTGCCGGCGAAATGCACACTTCTTGGACCCCTGCATAACTGCTTGCAGTTCTAGTTCTTATTATACTTCCTACCAAGAAAGTGGTACTACAGCCCAAACCGTAAATGGTGCACACACGCCAATTACATGACTACATCCAGGTACGTGAAGACTATGCAGACGACAAAATCCAGACCTGCCGGCCACTGGGTGGCGCTATACCAAGGAATACGCGTTTGGGGCTATAACTCCCACACCGAACCTCCCACATTCAAAAACTTGTACCCACATATTCACTGGAGTCTGCTGCATCTTTTGGCCTAGGCCACGCCCATTTGCGTCTAGAATTTTTTTTCGCAAAATCGCGAAAACCGCAAAACAGTTTTTTTCGCTACTCCTCCCACATTTCTTGACCAATCGACACCAAACTTTGCACACGGCATCTTCAGACGCACACGCATAGAAATGATAGACACTTTTTTGATCGGACCTTCGACGACGAAACGGTAGCGTTTTGAATATTGGTTTATGAGCTAAATTAGACGTGGAAAATCAAAAATCCAAAGAAATCCAAAATTAGACATCGGAACGAGTCCAAATTTTACACACATGTTGGTGCTAACCTTAATGTCGTTCGACAAAAATTTCGGAAAATTTCGCCATTAGGGGGCGCCATAAACGACGAAATTGTTTATCTTCTACAAAATTTCGCCGCGAAAACGCTACACTGACTTCTCGCTACTCCTACCACAGTGAAATCCTTTGTATCCACAGGTTCAGGGTAGCGTTTTGAACACATGCTTCGCGTTGTGCCGGCGAAACGCACATTTCTTGTCTTGTGTGCCGGCGAAATGCACACTTCTTGGACCCCTGCATAACTGCTTGCAGTTCTAGTTATTATTATTTTTATACTTCCCGCCATAGAAGTGGTACCACAGCCCAAACCGTAAATGGTGCACACGCGCCAATTGCATCACTAGATCCAGGTACGGCACCGCTACTCAGATAACCAAATCCAGACACGCCGGCCACTAGGTGGCGCTATACCAAGGACAGACGCGTTTGGGGCTATAACTCCCGCACCGAATCTCCCACATTCAAAAACTTGTACGCACTTATTCACTGGAGTCTGCTGCATCTTTTGGCATAGGCCACGCCCATTTGCGTCTATAATTTTTTTTCGCAAAATCGCGAAAACCGCAAAACTGTATTTTCGCTACTCCTCCCACAATTCTTGACCAATTGACACAAAACTTTGCACACGGCATCTTCAGACCTACACGAAAAGAATTCCTGCATTACTTTTTTGATCCGTCCTTCGATAACGAAACGGTAGCGTTTTGAATATTGGTTTATTAGCTAAATTAGACGTGGAATATCGAAAATCCAAAGAAATCCAAAATTAGACATCGGATCGAGTCCACATTTTACACACATGTTGGTGCTAACCTTAATGTCGTTCGATAAAAATTTCGGAAAATTTCGCCATTAGGGGGCGCAATAAACGAGGAAATTGTATATCTTCTACAAAATTTCGCCGCGAAAACGCTACACTGACTTCTCGCTACTCCTACCACAGTCAAATCCTTTGTATCCACAGGTTCAGGGTAGCGTTTTGAACACATGCTTCGCGTTGTGCCGGCGAAACGCACATTTCTTGTCGCGTTGTGCCGGCGAAATGCACACTTCTTGGACCCCTGCATAACTGCTTGCAGTTCTAGTTATTATTATTAGGGGTCCAAGCCAACAGGTTGGATCCCTATTGTTTTTGTAAGGATTTTTATTCCAGCAGCTAAAAGTGGTACTACAGCCCAAACCGTAAATGGTGCACACACGCCAATTACATGCCTAGATCCAGGTCCGTGAGGTGACGGCAGACGACCAAATCCAGACATGCCGGCCACTAGGTGGCGCTATACCAAGGAATACGCGTTTGGGGCTATAACTCCCACACCGAACCTCCCAGAGTCCAAAAACTTGTACACACAGATGCACTGGAGTCTGCTGCATCTTTTGGCCTAGGCCACGCCCATTTGCGTCTAGGAATATTTTTCGCTAAATCGCGAAAACCGCAAAACTGTTTTTTCCCTACTCCTCCCACATTTCTTGACCAATCGACACCAAACTTTGCACACGGCATCTTCAGACGCACACGCATAGAATTGATAGACACTTTTTTGATCGGACCTTCGATGAAGAAACGGTAGCGTTTGGAATATTGGTTTATGAGCTAAATTAGACGTGGAAAATCAAAAATCCAAAGAAACCCAAAATTAGACATCGGAACGAGTCCAAATTTTACACACATGTTGGTGCTAACCTTAATGTCGTTCGACAAAAATTTCGGAAAATTTCGCCATTAGGGGGCGCCATAAACGAGGAAATTGTATATCTTCTACAAAATTTAGCCGCGAAAACGCTACACTGACGTCTCGCTACTCCTACCACAGTCAAATCCTTTGTATCCACAGGTTCAGGGTAGCGTTTTGAACACATGCTTCGCGTTGTGCCGGCGAAACGCACATTTCTTGTCGCGTTGTGCCGGCGAAATGCACACTTCTTGGACCCCTGCATAACTGCTTGCAGTTCTAGTTATTATTATTCCCGGCTAGAAGTGGTACCACAGCCCAGACCGTAAATGGTGCCGACACGCCAATTGCATGACTAGATCAAGGTCCGTGAGGTGACGGGAGACGACAAAATCCAGACACGCCGGCCACTAGGTGGCGCTATACCAAGGGAAAACGCGTTTGGGGCTATAACTCCCACACCGAACCTCCCACAGTCAAAAACTTGTACGCACATATTCACTGGAGTCTGCTGCAGCTTTTGGCATAGGCCACGCCCATTTGCGTCGATAATTTTTTTTCGCAAAATCGCGAAAACCGCAAAACTTTTTTTTCGCTACTCCTCCCACATTTCTTGACCCATCAACACCAAACTTTGCACACAGCATCTTCAGACGCACACGCAAAGAAATGATAGACACTTTTTTGATCCGACCCTCGCCGACGAAACGGTAGCGTTTTGAATATTTGTTTATTAGCTAAATTAGACGTGGAAAATTAAAAATCCAAAAAAATCCAAAATTAGACATCGGATCGAGTCCAAATTCTACACACATGTTGGTGCTAACCTTATTGACGTTCGATAAAAATTTCGGAAAATTTCGCCTTTAGGGGGCGCAATAAACGAGGAAATTGTATATCGTCTACAAAATTTCGCCGCGAAAACGCTACACTGACTTCTCGCTACTCCTACCACAGTCAAATCCTTTGTATCCACAGGTTCAGGGTAGCGTTTTGAACACATGCTTCGCGTTGTGCCGGCGAAACGCACATTTCTTGTCGCGTTGTGCCGGCGAAATGCACACTTCTTGGACCCCTGCATAACTGCTTGCAGTTCTAGTTAGGGGTCCAAGCCAACAGGTTGGATCCCTATTGTTTTTGTAAGGATTATTATTAGGGGTCCAAGCCAACAGGTTGGATCCCTATTGTTTTTGTAAGGATTATTAGGGGTCCAAGCCAACAGGTTGGATCCCTATTGTTTTTGTAAGGATTATTATTCTTCCCCCCTTGAAAGTGATACTACAGCCCAAACCGTAAATGGTGCACGCGCGCCAATTGCATGACTTGATCCAGAATCGGCACCGCTACTCAGATAACAAAATCCAGACACGCCGGCCCCTAGGTGGCGCTATACCAAAGAATACGCGTTTGGGGCTATAACTCCCACACCGAACCTCCCACATTCAAAACCTTGTACACACATATTCACTGGAGTCTGCTGCATCTTTTGGCATAGGCCACGCCCATTTGCGTCTAGAATTTTTTTTCGCAAAATCGCGAAAACCGCAAAACTGTATTTTCGCTACTCCTCCCACATTTCTTGACCAATCAACACCAAACTTTGCACACGACATCTTCAGACGCACACGCAAAGAATGCATGAAAACACTTTTTTGATCCGTCCTTCGATAACGAAACGGTAGCGTTTTGAATATTGGTTTATTAGCTAAATTAGACGTGGAATATCAAAAATCCAAAGAAATCCAAAATTACACATCGGATCGACTCCAAGTTTTACACACAAGTTGGTGCTAACCTTAATGTCGTACGATAAAAATTTCGGAAAATTTCGCCATTAGGGGGCGCCATAAACGAGGAAATTGTATATCTTCTACAAAATTTCGCCGCGAAAACGCTACACTGACTTCTCGCTACTCCTACCACAGTCAAATCCTTTGTATCCACAGGTTCAGGGTAGCGTTTTCAACACATGCTTCGCGTTGTGCCGGCGAAACGCACATTTCTTGTCGCGTTGTGCCGGCGAAATGCACACTTCTTGGACCCCTGCATAACTGCTTGCAGTTCTAGTTAGGGGTCCAAGCCAACAGGTTGGATCCCTATTGTTTTTGTAGTGTTTATTATTATTATACTTACCTCCCTAAAAGTGTGCCCACAGCCCAAACCGTAAATGGTGCCGACACGCCAATTGCATGACTAGATCCAGATCCGTGGGGACTACGCAGACGACAAAATCCAGACATGCCGGCCACTAGGTGGCGCTATACCAAGGAATACGCGTTTGGGGCTATAACTCCCACACCGAACCTCCCACAGTCAAAAACTTGTACGCACATATGCACTGGAGTCTGCTGCATCTTTTGGCATAGGCCACGCCCATTTGCGTCTATAATTTTTTTTCGCAAAATCGCAAAAAACGCAAAACTGTTTTTTCCCTACTCCTCCCACATTTCTTGACCAATCGACACCAAACTTTGCACACGGCATCTTCAGATGCACACGCAAAGAATGCTCGATCACTTTTTTGATCCGACCCTCGACGACGAAACGGTAGCGTTTTGAACATTGGTTTATTAGCTACGTTTTACGCCGAAACGCAAAAATTCAAAAAATACCAAAATTAGACATCGGATCAAGCCCAAATTTTAGACGCATGTCAGTGTTACCCTTAATGGCGTTGAATAAAAAAAACTGAATTTTTCGCCATTAGGGGGCGCAATAAACGAGGAAATTGTATATCTTCTAATTGGCCAGAGGAATGTTATTCAAACTATAAGGGAACCATCAAGGGGCAAACCCGAGTCTATATAGAAAATATGGGCAAGAATTATTAATGTGGGCGGGAGTTATTTGGCAAAGGAAAATTGTCTTTGGAAAATGTCGCCACAGGGCGGCGCCAAAAAACGACGACATTGTCTATCTCCTATTTGGCCAATGGAATGTTCTGAAAACGAGTTTTAGGCTATAACTCCCACACCGAAGCTCCCACAGTCAAAACCTTTATATCCACAGGTTCAGGGTAGCGATTTGAATACTTGCTTCGCGTTCTGCCGGCGAAACGCACATTTCTTGTCGCGTTGTGCCGGCGAAATGCACACTTCTTGGACCCCTGCATAACTGCTTGCAGTTCTTTATTCTTCCCCCCTTGAAAGTGATACTACAGCCCAAACCGTAAATGGTGCACACGCGCCAATTGCATGACTTGATCCAGAATCGGCACCGCTACTCAGATAACAAAATCCAGACACGCCGGCCCCTAGGTGGCGCTATACCAAAGAATACGCGTTTGGGGCTATAACTCCCACACCGAACCTCCCACAGTCAAAAACTTGTACCCACATATTCACTGGAGTCTGCTGCATCTTTTGGCATAGGCCACGCCCATTTGCGTCTATAATTTTTTTTCGCAAAATCGCGAAAACCGCAAAACAGTTTTTTCCCTACTCCTCCCACATTTCTTGACCAATCGACACCAAACTTTGCACACGACATCGTCAGACGCACACGCAAAGAATGCATGAGACACTTTTTTGATGCGACCTTTGACGACGAAACGGTAGCGTTTTGAATATTGGTTTATTAGCTAAATTAGACGTGGAATATCAAAAATCCAAAGAAATCCAAAATTAGACATCGGATCGAGTCCAAATTTTACACACATGTTGGTGTTAACTTTAACGTCGTTCGATAAAAAATTCGGAAAAATTCGCCATTAGGGGGCGCCATAAACGAGGAAATTGTATATCTTCTACAAAATTTCGCCGCGAAAACGCTACACTGACTTCTCGCTACTCATACCACAGTCAAATCCTTTGTATCCACAGGTTCAGGGTAACGTTTTGAACACATGCTTCGCGTTGTGCCGGCGAAACGCACATTTCTTGTCGCGTTGTGCCGGCGAAATGCACACTTCTTGGACCCCTGCATAACTGCTTGCAGTTCTAGTTATTATTATTAGGGGTCCAAGCCAACAGGTTGGATCCCTATTGTTTTTGTAAGGATTTTTATTATTAGGGGTCCAAGCCAACAGGTTGGATCCCTATTGTTTTTGTAGTGTTTGTTATTATTCCCCCTGAAAGTGGGTCCACAGCCCAAACCGTAAATGGTGCACACGCGCCAATTACATGACTAGAACCAGGTCCGGCACCGCTACTCAGATAACCAAATCCAGACATGCCGGCCACTAGGTGGCGCTATACCAAGGAGAAACACGTTTGGGGCTATAGCTCCCACACCGAACCTCCCACAGTCAAAAACTTGTACCCACATATTCACTGGAGTCTGCTGCATCTTTTGGCATAGGCCACGCCCATTTGCGTCTATAATTTTTTTCGCAGAATCGCGAAAACCGCTAAACTGCTTTTTCGCTACTCCTCCCACATTTCTTGACCAATCGACACCAAACTTTGCATACGACATCTTCAGACGCACACGGACAGAAACCCTCAGACACTTTTTTTATCCGACCTTCGATAACGAAACGGTAGCGTTTTGAATATTTGTTTATTAGCTAAATTAGACGTGGTAAATCAAAAATCCAAAAAAATCCAGAATTAGACATCGGATCGAGTCCAAATCTTAGAGACATGTCGGTGCTACCGTTAATGGCGTTCAATAAAAAAATCGGAAAATTTCGCCATTAGGGGGCGCAATAAACGAGGAAATTGTATATCTTCTACAAAATTTCGCCGCGAAAACGCTACACTGACTTCTCGCTACTCCTACCACAGTCAAATCCTTTGTATCCACAGGTTCAGGGTAGCGTTTTGCCTTTGTATCCACAGGTTCAGGGTAGCGTTTTGAACACATGCTTCGCGTTGTGCCGGCGAAACGCACATTTCTTGTCGCGTTGTGCCGGCGAAATGCACACTTCTTGGACCCCTGCATAACTGCTTGCAGTTCTAGTTATTATACTTACCTCCTTGAAAGTGGTACCGAAGCCCAAACCGTAAATGGTGCCGACACGCCAATTGCATGACTACATCCAGATCCGTGGGGACTACGCAGACGCCAAAATCCAGACATGCCGGCCACTAGGTGGCGCTATACCTAGGAAAACACGTTCGGGGCTATAACTCCCACACCGAACCTTCCAGAGTCCAAAACCTTGTACCCACAGATGCACTGGAGTCTGCTGCATCTTTTCACCTAGGCCACGCCCATTTGCGTCTATGAATATTTTTCGCTAAATCGCGAAAACCGCAAAAATGTTTTTTCGCTACTCCTCCCACATTTCCCGACCAATTGACACAAAACCTTACACACGGCATCTTCAGACCTACACGAAAAGAATTCCTGCATTACTTTTTTGATCCGACCTTCGACGACGAAACGGTTGCGTTTTGAATATTGGTTTATTAGCTAAATTAGACGTGGAAAATCCAAAATCCCAAAAAAATCAAAATTACACATCGGATCGACTCCAAATTTTACACACATGTTGGTGCTAACCTTACTGTCGTACGATAAAAATTTCGGAAAATTTCGCCATTAGGGGGCGCCATAAACGAGGAAATTGTATATCTTCTACAAAATTTCGCCGCAAAAACGCTACACTGACTTCTCGCTACTCCTACCACAGTCAAATCCTTTGTATCCACAGGTTCAGGGTAGCGTTTTGAACACATGCTTCGCGTTGTGCCGGCGAAACGCACATTTCTTGTCGCGTTGTGCCGGCGAAATGCACACTTCTTGGACCCCTGCATAATTATACTTCCTACCAAGAAAGTGCTACTACAGCCCAAACCGTAAATGGTGCACACACGCCAATTACATGACTAGATCCAGGTACGTGAAGACTATGCAGACGACAAAATCCAGACACGCCGGCCACTAGGTGGCGCTATACCAAGGAAAGACGCGTTTGGGGCTATAACTCCCACACCAAACCTCCCACAGTCAAAAACTTGTACGCACATATTCACTGGAGTCTGCTGCATCTTTTGACCTAGGCCACGCCCATTTCCGTCTATGAATATTTTTCGCTAAATCGCGAAAACCGCAAAAATGTTTTTTCGCTACTCCTCCCACATTTCCCGACCAATTGACACAAAACTTTGCACACGGCATCTTCAGACCCACACGAAAAGAATTCCTGCATTACTTTTTTGATCCGACCTTCGACGACGAAACGGTAGCGTTTTGAATATTGGTTTATTAGCTAAATTAGACGTGGAAAATCCAAAATCCCCAAAAATTCAAAATTACACATCGGATCGACTCCAAATTTTACATACATGTTGGTGCTAACCTTAATGTCGTACGATAAAAATTTCGGAAAATTTCGCCATTAGGGGGCGCCATAAACGAGGAAATTGTATATCTTCTACAAAATTTCGCCGCGAAAACGCTACACTGACTTCTCGCTACTCCTACCACAGTCAAATCCTTTGTATCCACAGGTTCAGGGTAGCGTTTTGAACACATGCTTTGCGTTGTGCCGGCGAAACGCACATTTCTCGTCGCGTTGTGCCGGCGAAATGCACACTTCTTGGACCCCTGCATAACTGCTTGCAGTTCTAGTTATACTTACCTCCTTGAAAGTGGTACCGCAGCCCAAACCGTAAATGGTGCCGACACGCCAATTGCATGACTACATCCAGATCCGTGGGGACTACGCAGACGCCAAAATCCAGACATGCCGGCCACTAGGTGGCGCTATACCTAGGAAAACACGTTCGGGGCTATAACTCCCACACCGAACCTTCCAGAGTCCAAAACCTTGTACCCACAGATGCACTGGAGTCTGCTGCATCTTTTGACCTAGGCCACGCCCATTTGCGTCTATGAATATTTTTCGCTAAATCGCGAAAACCGCAAAAATGTTTTTTCGCTACTCCTCCCACATTTCCCGACCAATTGACACAAAACTTTACACACGGCATCTTCAGACCTACACGAAAAGAATTCCTGCATTACTTTTTTGATCCGACCTTCGACGACGAAACGGTTGCGTTTTGAATATTGGTTTATTAGCTAAATTAGACGTGGAAAATCCAAAATCCCAAAAAAATCAAAATTACACATCGGATCGACTCCAAATTTTACACACATGTTGGTGCTAACCTTACTGTCGTACGATAAAAATTTCGGAAAATTTCGCAATTAGGGGGCGCCATAAACGAGGAAATTGTATATCTTCTACAAAATTTCGCCGCGAAAACGCTACACTGACTTCTCGCTACTCCTACCACAGTCAAATCCTTTGTATCCACAGGTTCAGGGTAGTGTTTTGAACACATGCTTCGCGTTGTGCCGGCGAAACGCACATTTCTTGTCGCGTTGTGCCGGCGAAATGCACACTTCTTGGACCCCTGCATATCTGCTTGCAGTTCTAGTTATACTTCCCCCCGTACTTGTGGGACCACAGCCCAAACCGTAAATGGTGCGGACATGCCAATAGCATGACTGGATCCAGGTCCGGCACCGCTACTCAGATAACAAAATCCAGACACGCCGGTCACTAGGTGGCGCTATACCAAGGAATACGCGTTTGGGGCTATAACTCCCACTCCGAACCTCCCAGAGTCCAAAAACTTGTACACACAGATGCACTGGAGTCTGCTGCATCTTTTGGCCTAGGCCACGCCCATTTGCGTCCATAATTTTTTTTCGCAAAATCGCGAAAACCGCTAAACAGTTTTTTCCCTACTCCTCCCACATTTCTTGACCAATCGACACCAAACTTTGCACACAAGATTTTCAGACGCACACGCATAGAATTGATAGACACTTTTTTGATCGGACCTTCGACGACGAAACGGTAGCGTTTTGAATATTGGTTTATGAGCTAAATTAGACGTGGAAAATCAAAAATCCAAAGAAATCCAAAATTAGACATCTGAACGAGTCCAAATTTTACAGACATGTTGGTGCTAACCTTAATGACGTTCGATAAAAATTTCGGAAAATTTCGCCATTAGGGGGCGCAATAAACGAGGAAATTGTATATCTTCTAATTGGCCAAAGGAATGTTCTTCAAACTCAAGGGAAACCATCAAGGGGCAAACCCGAGTCTATATAGAAAATATGGCCAAGAATTATTAATGTGGGCGGGAGTTATTTGGCAAAGGAAAATTGTCTTTGGAAAATTTCGCCACAGGGCGGCGCCAAAAAACGACGACATTGTCTATCTCCTATTTGGCCAATGGAATGTTCTGAAAACGCGTTTCAGGCTATAACTCCCACACCGAAGCTCCCACAGTCAAAACCCTTATATCCACATGTTGTTCACGGTAGCGTTTTGAATACTTGCTTCGCGTTGTGCCGGCGAAATGCACATTTCTTATAGCGTTGTGCCGGCGAAATGCACACTTCTTGGACCCCTGCATAACTGCTTGCAGTTCTAGTTTCTTTTATTTCAACAATTTTTGTTATAATATTGTATGTAGTCGCCCTTTTTGTTCCGATACCCTTGGGAAGAGATTCAGCAACGAATAAATGGACGTCGGAGTGCCCGAGTCCGGACAGATCGTGGGTCACGTCATTCATTAAAAAAAAGAAACACAACGCAGATTCAGCCGGTCACACTTGATATACAGCAAAGTTAGCTAGTTTAGATTGACTTCAACGTGGCCGGCGCCCCTGACTTGGAGGAGGGCTTTATTTCGAATTACCAATAACTAGCCTAGCCCAAATCATTGACGTTCAGACGCATTTAAATGGGTGCTGGCAGTGACAAGTATGTCACACAATTAAACGAGGATAAACGCTATGTATTTTTGTTGATTAATTTCGTGTTGATAAAAGTTGATTAATAGTTGGCAGATATATTGAAATGATTATTTCACGGAGGGGCGGCGCCCTAGCGCCCTCTATTGACCCACCGCCACTGGTTGATATATCTTTCATTTGTTCACTGTATTAGCCTACCAAATCACAGGCCTCTTCAACGGTTTAAATCAGACATCCTTTTTTTCTCACTTCCATTGAAGGAAGGTGAATAGTAATTATTATTGGAAGATTGAAGCATAATTATCAATAATTAATTCAAAATGTCACTGAATCCGGGGAAGGGGAACATCTTCGTGGTGCTGTGGTTCCCTCTGGTGGTCAGTAACGGGACCTCAGCTCATCCGTTGCATCCTACGTTACGCATCACAGCATATCAAATATAATTCACCAACATGTTGGACTGCTTCTATTCTATCCAGACAAAACCAGTCTTCTCAGCACTGCATATCCGATTTTATTTGAATTTCTACAGGATAAATAAATAAATACATACAAATGTAGTAAATATAACAATGACGTCAGATATAAGATACCTTACTGATGACAAATGGAAGTTAAATAATTCAGATAATAACATTATCTCTCTCAAACTTTTTTTTTCCTGAATTTTTTTTGGGTAAAACCCTTCACTCATACAGACATGAATATAAATAAATACATAAAGTTGATAAGATAAACAATTAACCGTTCATGTGCCCTTTTAACATATAACAGCAAGAACCATGTTTGATTCGATTTGAATAACAGATGTCTGGGAACCATTTAGTTTCTTCACATGGTTGTTTGGGTGGAGACTCCTCTGTGAAGTTGTTGGTGTCTCTTGAGATGACCAGATCGACTAAATGTTTTCCCACACTTCTGACAGTGGTATGGTTTCTCTCCCGTGTGGATGCGCTGGTGTACCGTCAGATCACCAGAGTGACTAAATGTTTTCCCACACTGTTTACAGTGGTATGGTTTCTCTCCTGTATGGATGCGCTGGTGTCTCTCCAGATGACCAGATTGACTAAATGTTTTCCCACACTGTTTACAGTGGTATGGTTTCTCTCCTGTGTGGATGCGCTGGTGTTTCTTCAGATCACCAGACTGACTAAATGTTTTCCCACACTGTTTACAGTGGTATGGTTTCTCTCCTGTGTGGATGCGCTGGTGTACCGTCAGATCACTAGATTGTCTAAATGTTTTCCCACACTGTTGACAGTGGTATGGTTTCTCTCCCATGTGGCTGCGCTGGTGTCTCTTCAGACTACGAGGGCGACTAAAGGTTTTACTGCACTTCTCACATCTGTGTTGTCTGGCTCCTTCTGCTGGAATCTGGCTCGTGCTTTGGACGGTTCCCGGGGAGGCTCCGATCGGTTCTTGATAGGAGGCTGCGACGTATGGGAGGAGACTAGGCTCCACCTTGATTTCTCCACTCCTCAGCAGTCGGCCGTACAGGTCGCCATGGCTCCTCTTCATTTGTTTGTGGAGGAAGATCTGAGACGTGTAGGAGTACGGACACTCGGGACAGGGGAAAGCCTGTGCTGGTGTCAGCTGGGATTTCCCTCCTAGGAGAAAGAGAGTCATATTTATTTTATTTTTGAGAGTGCTGCTGATGGCTGGTTTAAGCAGCCTCACCTGGCCAGAGTCAGGTGCTTTAGGCTTTGGGGCTTGATAAGGCTGCACAGCCTAATCAGCCTAATCAAGCATACCTGAATTAGTATACTTGTATAGTTTTTTTGAAACCTCCATGGTACTGTATATTTAGACATTTTTCCAAGTAAGAATATTTTTCTATTATGTTCTCATCTTTTGTTTATTATGTTTAAATTTATGTTAAAACGTTACTATTTCCTGTATAATTTCTTGACTGCTTTGTTAATGTAGATGTTTATTGTCCAAGCTCTTTTGAATTAAAATGAGAGATGTGGTCATGAAGTGCCGCATAGAAACCAAACCCTGACAGAAAGACAGACTTGAAGGCAGACCTTTAGTAGAGCTCTTGTTGTTCCACAGTCGATCAAATCCGATTCCCAGATGTCTGGCGTATTCGTCCCCATACCAGACCAAGAGCTCTGCTCCTGAAGTCACGAGGCCACAGGTGCGATAAGGAATTCCTCCTTTGTGCTGAAACGCTATCAGGTTCTGTTCCTCTTCAGTGCGAGCACAATTGACGTACCTAACACACAGACAGGTACGTCAACACACCTTTACAGTGTATCTTCTGCATATGTCATAGCAACACAGAAAATATTGTGGATCTAATCAGATAACTACGATGGCTCATTGCATTCACTCAATAATAAAAATTTCACCAGGTTATCTCATGGAAACATTTTTAGCGAGAAATGTGCATTTTACTTTCATAATGTTCGCTTGGTGAATGTGAGGATGTTTGGTTTGATAGTTATGACGAAGAGTGAACGCTCCGTTCACTTGCATGGACAGAGTCTCTGGTTGCTAAGCAACCTCAACGTCTTGGCGGACTATTTCTCTGCTGATCAACACTACGAATGCTGGAAACACACCAGACACACCATGTGAAGTTATTTAACCCGATTATTGTTATTTATATCCGAGATTATTTAATCTAACCCGATCCAAGCTCTATCATGCACCCAAACACGGCGGCGTTTGGGTTTCCTTCCTGGGACTCCTAAATCCAGCGCAGCCACAGGCGCGTAGCTGCGTACGTAGGACAATTTTTGACACAAAATGGTCAAGCAACATTTTAGCTGCGTGACATACGCACGTACATCTATATCACGAAAGCAACCCTCAGCAAGCCTGGGACTAGTGCAACTGCACGGTTGCCAGGTGAGACTGATGATGTCCAGCCCAAAAATGCTCAAAATCCACCTGGAAGCACCCAATCCCGCCCAATTTTAACTAAATTCTATTGCTTTCTATGGCCAGAAATCTGCAGAAAAACCCACCCAAATACCCTTTTTACCCGCAGACGGCCATCCTAAGCAGCTCAATTGGGTGGGAAACCGCCCAATCTGGCAACACTACTGATGGTCAGAACACCAGTTATCTCATAATTACGAGATAATTATCTCATAATTTTGAGATAATTATCTCATAATTATGAGATAACCTGGTGAAATTTTTATTATTGAGTGAATGCAATGAGCCATCGTAGATAACAGACATGGAGAAATATAAATGTTATCAATAAAGTAATGTAAGTAAGAAAATTGTCAACATTATTCATGCAGTAGATGGTATAAAAGTGAATAGGGTCCTACCTCATCCAGTTAGAAAGTGTCTCTCTCTTTGCATCAATGTAATCATTGTGTCTGCTCTTGTAGATCTGGAGAAATGTTTTAATCAGACTCTATGCCATCCAATAAACACAAAAGCACACATACAAGACTAGATCAAAATAAATGAATACAAACACACTGACCTCCCAGGAGTATCCACTCTCCAGGGCTCCCTCTTCATCGGTCCTGTGTCCTTCGTAGGGTCCAAAGTGTGTTCCAATGGGAAGGCCACCGTCTCCACAGTAAAACACCCCTAGACCGGCCCCAGGGATCCCAGAATCTCTGATCTACCCCACATGAGACAGAGATGGAGAGAGGAGGAGAGTCGTAGAGTGAGAGGAATACATAGAGGGAGGGAGGGAGGGGTGGAGGAGGGAGGAGATAGAATACAAGAGAGGTAGAGGAGAGCGAGATGGAGACACATGGAGAAGAGAGATGTAGAGAGATTGAGGCAGGGAGAGACACAGAGAGGTGAGAGGAATGGAGAGAGGAAGAGAGGTGGTGAGATGGAGGGGGGGAGAGGAAGATAAGATATGATAAGAAATGAATGGAGATGTGCAGTTGGGAAACAAGTGAGAAAGAGAGATTTAGACAGGAAGAGGGAGGGAGGAAAGAGGGGGTTGGGACAGGGGGGGGGGGGGGGGGAGTTCAGAGAGGGAGTCAGAAAGAGAGGCAGATAGAGGGAAATGGGGGGAGAGAGGGAGGGAGACGGAAAGCACGATTCAGGAAGAAGAACCATTGGGGGAGAGATATATTCATCTGCTTTGGCAATATAACTGTTCACATTACTGTTTTTATATACATTAGCTGGGAAATGTATTAAACAATGAATGTTATACTGTCTCATTGGACGGGGAGAACTTTGTTGTGTTAAAGTACGACATATACCTCAAACCCAGCGGGCAGCGTCTTCTTGGCTCGGTCTTTCTCTCCGACAGCAACGGGGCGATCAGCCATGAAGACGATAGGACCGTGGACCGCGCACTCTTCGAGGAAGAAAGTCCTACACTCATCACAGACTGGAGAGAGTTCATTTATTTATTACGTCCAAAAGAGCTTCAGCTACAAATCTATATTAAATAGACAGAAACAGGAAGATTAAAAATTGGTTTGTGAATGAAAAAGAGGTGGGGAAAAAGAGGTGGGGAGAGAGAGACAGAGACAGAGAGAGAGCCCTCTTACAGAAGTAGTCGTCATCCTTAGGTACTTCCGGTTCTTGGTAGTTAACTCTGAGAACATTTCTCAGGTTCGTCTCTCTTGAATAAACACTTGAGCCCTTCATATGTTCATGGATAACTGATTCACACACACACACACACACACACACACACACACACACACACACACACACACACACACAGTTACAGACTATACGTGCACAAAAAGGAGTTATTGCAGGGAAGCAGTGGTGGGATCAGAGCTTACCCAAGGAGACCTCCTCCTGGACTGCAGAGCCCCTCTCTACTCCTCCTCCGGAGGGGTCAATCTCTGGATGAGAAGGAGTGGGCCCTCCAGAGACCTCCTGGTCACTCCAGCCCCGCCCTGAGAGACTCTGACAGACAGAACGACTAGTTAGGAGTACTCACTGTTTTATTAATGTGGGTAGGTACTAGGGCTGTACGGTATGGACTAAAATGTATATCACGGTATGATTTGAGGAATAGACGGTAACGGTATTATATCACGGTATGTTAATTTTATCTTCTAATTTCGATATAAATGCCTCTGAAGGGGGAAAAATACTGGAAAGGCAGCAAAACCACATCAAAAAAATTAAATTATTTTCTGAAGTTACTTCCATCTCTGAAAAACACTAATGTTTAATAGTATGGATTTGTTTCTCCACTTGCTTGCGGACCTTGCCGTATAGTTTTGGCATCTCAATTTGGCTGAAGTGTGTGCGGGCAGGAAACGCGTACCTGGGATCGAGTGTTTTGACCATCTCTTTAAAGCCCTTTCTATCGACATTTTGAAAGGGAACCATGTCCTTAGACAGGTAAACAGTGACAACGTTTGTCAGCTCGTTCCACCACTGGCTTTCAAAATGCCTGCGGAAGCAATGTCTGATTGCAGCGACGGCTTCACGCTTCCAGCGTCTGTCTCGTACGTTGTGGAATGAGAGCTCGTGAAGGGGCTATTGCGCGAGCACGCAGGAGCGCTTGCTGCGTGCTTGCATACTGCCTTCTCAGGCAGTATGCAATAGCATACTGCCTGAGAAGGCAGTATCGCTGTCAATCTGTCCCTGGGAAAAGTAACGTGGTGCCGAATTGAAAAAGGAACTATGTTTCGTTACCATATTTTCAGTAGTTGCTCGTAACTTTACTTTTTACATGAAAAAGTAGTTAGGGAACTGTATTAACGCTAGGGCTGTAACGATACGCGTATCAAACCGAAAATCGCGATGCTCAAAGCCACGAACCTGTCTCGCGGTGTGAGAAGGCAGAAGCGCGATACGCCCTTTCTAACTCTGCGGTCAAATTGTCCGATTGAAATTTGCTAATAATTTGTCTAAATAATAGTCTGCTGACAGCGCCCCCTCCTATCGATGCCGTAAGTATGCGACTGCAATCATCCGTGGCTACGGAGGATCGCATTTCTCCACAGCCGTCTAAGTCCTCATATGCGATATGAACGACATTTATCCAGAGGGGGCCTGTGTGATCCTGTCTCTAGTGTTTTGTGTGATTTGACTGGCAGTTTGTCTGCTTATAGGTCGGAATGAAGCGGCCACCGATTATTGACAGGATGGGTACTTTATTCTACCGGACTCGTTCGCTTCTTCACTAGACACACGCGCTACCGCTCGCTCTCCTCGCTCGTCCACTCACTCGCTGACGTCACTCACACACACATACGCACACTGCCATTCTCGCGCACACACATATGCTACTCGTAACGCCTCGTTATTGCGACGTTCAGGTTTTTCTCCATCTATTGAAAGTTAGGCTATTAAACATGTTGCATTCTATACGGCCTGATTATGTCATTATTTAAGCTACATAGCCTAATAAGAAGCGCTAATAAGGATATTTGACTAAACCAACCAAACAGTTGAAAAAAGCATCCTCCCACTGCAATCTTTGGTTATTTCTTTATTCATTTAGCTATACTTTAATAGTATTCTTTCTGTTCAAATCTGTTCAGTGTTCCAAATTATTTGTTATTAATTGTTACATTAAGTTAATTGGTATATGAGTGTTGTTTAAATAAAATGCTTTTTAAATTTCAAAAAATCGTGGGATGTATCGAACCGTGGGTCAAAGATCGTGATACAAACCGAATCGTGAGTTTGTGTATCGTTACAGCCCTAATTAACGCATTACTTACTTTGTTACGCGTTACACACAACATTGTCTACCGGTCACTCCGGTCTCACGGTAACGTCAAAATCTATACCGTAGCGCAAATTCACACCGGTATACCTTCAGCACCGTTTATACCGTACACCCCTAGTAGGTACCTTACCTCCTAGCAACAATACGTCTAAGGTTATACATCGTGCTGGTGTAATTAATACCCTTAATCCATGAGTCTGCTGTCACACGGACATGAAGCAGGTCTCGTACCATAGAGGACAGGACACCGTAAGGCTGCTGAAGGTGATGTGTGCTGTTTTATACCTGTACAGAAACTGCATCTGACGTACTGGGCTGTTGTAGAGACCCCTGTCTGACTGTTGGTGGCTTCCACACTCGAGCACCTGCTGACATAACTGGCTTTAGGTTAGGATGTTACCTGCTAACTATTACCAACTGACTATATGAGTTAGGATGTGACCTATTACTACAACAAACAGACCATATGTAAGGATGTACTATATTAACTATGACTAACTGGGCTGGGTTGCACCAACATGGATTAACTCTTAAACTGGATTAATTCAAGGTTTAACTGTTAACCGTGTTGCACCAAAGTCTAACCTGGTTTAAACATAGTTTAATATTAATCCTGGTTATATTTAACCCTTTGGTAATCTCAGTTTAAACTCAATTTAAACTGAGATTAAATTTAAATCCGTTGCACCAGCAATTTCAAACCTAGTTTAATCCTGGTTTAACAGTTATATTTAAACCACCTCTGGAGGAGGTTTACGTTAGGTTTATCGCTGTTTTCTTGAGAACATGGCTGCATATCTTCGCTGGATGGCGTTAGAGGAAAGAGTTCCTCGCAGGAAAATTAGAGATAGATTAAACCCAATGGAATTTTATGAAAATAGCGAGTTTTCACAGCGATATAGATTCACTAAAGAATCTGTCATATGCCTCAATGGGAAGGTTGGACCAGCTATCAAGCATCAAAGTGAGAGGAACTTTGCTGTGCCACCACTTCAACAGCTTTTAATAGCATTGCGATTTTACGCTACCGGCTGTTTTCAGTTGGTTGACGGGGATCTTTTTGGAGTTCATAAATCCACAGTCTGCAGGATTGTCAGAAGAGTGTCGAAGGCAATTGCCAGATTGAAGGGTCAGTATATACGTTTTGAACCGAGGAGAGAGACAACAGCTGGATTCTATCGGAGAGCAGGTTTTCCGGGAGTAATTGGGGCTATTGACTGCACCCACGTTCCCATTACCAATCCAGGTGGTGAGAATGGGGAACTGTTTCGCAATCGAAAGGGCTACTGCTCGATTAATGTCCAGGTTGTGTGCGATGACCAGGCCAGGATCCACACATGACAGCCGTATCTTCGACAACAGTCAACTTTGTGCGCTGCTGGAAGAAGGGGACATCCATGGACACCTAGTGGGTGACAATGGCTATGCATGTCGCCCCTACCTGATGACACCTCTTTTGAACCCTCAGACCCAGGCAGAGAAAAATTACAATTACTCCCACATTCAAACCAGAGGAATAATAGAGAGAGTATTTGGTGTGTGGAAGCGGAGATTTCCATGTATAAAAGAGGGACTCCGCACAAAAGTGGACACTACCCTGGCCGTCATCGTTGCAGTAGCTGTGCTGTATAACTTTGGAAAGAGAGTAGGAGACGAGCTACCAGAGGTGGATGAGGACCCACTCGGGAACGACCTGGAAGATGCTCAAGTGCAGAATGCTGCAAACCCAAATGGCAATGCTGTCAGGAGAACACTGATTGAAAATCACTTTGCAGCATAATTCAGGTCAGTATTGACATAATTGTATATGTTGATGGATACTAAGGGCACTTCTACATTAGATTACCTTAACCCATACTTACTAATTTATATGCTTCTTACTTTCTCCTCCAGAAGAACTCACCAGAAAATCAAGACAAGGAGACTGGCAATTGAATTGAAAGAAACATTTTATCATACAAATATAACACAATACAGGGGGGAAGGCAATTGCTTATTCAAAAATAAATACGTTAATGATATCACAGTTTCAGAATCGATTCACTTAATTACTAGGCTACTTCATTAATTACAAATTATAGTTGCGGCTCGCATATGTCGAGTAGCTTTTGCTTCTGAAGCGATAGGACCTCTTTCTGAAGCAAAAGGACTTCTTTTTTTATATGGGCATTTTCGATGTCAAGCATGCATCTTTCTGTCTCCAATCTCAGAAGTTCCCGGTGACAGCCAAGCTTAGAGCGCTTTTCAGCAGGGGCATTCACTGGTGATGCTGCTTCTTCTCTCAGGTTTCCATCATCCGGCTCCAGTGGCTCAATCAGGTCGAGCACAATGAAAGTTTCAGCTAAACAAACAAAAACACAGAAGACATGAAACAAATTAATAGAAGGATACCCACAGCTAAAGACAAACGTTACTATTTTAACGTTTTTTTTTTTTTACGCTAGGCTTTCATTGCTGCGATTAATGGCTTTGGACAGAGGGGGTGACACATTATTGTAACCTGCTAAGTTACGTTATTAATAATATTATAAAAACGGTTATAAAATGTAGTTAACGAGCTATGGTTACTAGTTAACGGTACTTACTTTCAATTTCTGTCGCTGTATTCCTCTCTAATGCGCCGTCATCGTCGTATGGGTTAGGGAGGGGGGAAATCTGCTGCGGGATCATATTAATGATTTTTTTCGATAGAGGGTCCGTAATCATTGGTGGTGGTCCTCCGCCAGTTTTAAACATCCCCCTCCTCTCTTCTGCCGCATCCTTTTTTGCCTTTGCCTTTAAGTTCTTCCAGCAGGCTTTCAGTTGTGACTTGTCCCTCGCCTCCTTAATGCCAGTTGAGCCATTGAAGCGCTCCGCTAACATGACCCAGGTCTCCTCCTTTTTTTCCAGCGTAACGCTGTCAGTCTTTTTATCCTCAATTATAATACCAAAGTCCTCCATCAATTCCGACAGCAACATCTTTTCAAATGTGGAAAAGTTTGATCCTCGTTGACGTGCCATCTCTTAATAAATGTAGCTACTTGTGTTCACTGTCAGTGTCAACTGTAACAGTTAAGGTAAATTAACGGTTAACTTTATTCAAAAAGTGAGCTCGTGAATATATTCACGAGCCCTCTCTCGTGAACCATTGTTTTTTTTCACGATGTAGGATAGAAAAAAGATATAAAATTGTGGATTATATTGTGCAATTTGTTCACATTTCGCCGGGATCCATCATGGCAGACTGAACACAAACTAATCCTATTTTAATCCTTGTTTAAACTAGGTTAACTAATCCAGAGTTAAAACTAAGATGTGCAACGCATCTCGGATTAATTATAAACCAGTTTAAACCTAGATTTACTAACCCTAGATTAACCCTAAACCAGGATTAATTTAATCCATGTTGGTGCAACCCAGCCTAACTGACTTAAAGGTAGCTTAGAAGCTATTAACAACCAAGGCAGTATAAAACCTATTACTTTTAACTTACTATAAGTTAGTATTTAACTTTCTGACTTACGATCAATTAATATTTAACCAAATAACTACTTACTGAATCTAAGTAAGGAAGTATCCTACTGACTACTAACTGACTAAAAAGGTAGTATAAGCTACTAACAACCAATGAAGTATAAAACCTAACTTACATACTATATCTGACTAACTATAAGTAAGGATGTATGCTACTAACTCCTACTAACTGACAATAAAAGGGACACTTCTTGTTGCCATGGCGCTGTGGGAGACGGCTGCCTCTCCAGTAGCTCTCCCGTTTTTTAACTTCTTTCTACTTATTGTGTGTTTAATATATATACTGTACTATACTAAACTATATACTATATACACTATAGATTCTTCTATTCTATTTATTTTTTCTAAAAATGCAACCAAGAGCCAGCTCTCTCACTTACTCAAGAGAGGAACTACTGGCTTTGCAAACAAACGGACAAACGGACAAAACAAACAACAAACAAACAAACGGACGGGCTGGGATACGACACCCAATCCCAGCGGAGCTGAGGAGGAGACCCAGGGGCTGCAAGGCTGGAGCTAAGATAAAGGCTGAGCTTGCGGATAATCGTAGGCGCTACAAACCATCTATTCCCTCCGTAATCATGGGGAACGTGAACTCGCTGCCGAACAAGATCGACGAGCTGTCCGCGCTGAACAACCAACGGATCTACCGTGACAGCAGCTTGTTCATCTTTACGGAGACATGGCTCAACCACCTTGTACCGGATGCTAACGTGGACCTGCTGGGATTCACTGCCGTGAGAGCCGACAGAGACACTAAAGCGAGTGGAAAAAGCAAAGGTGGGGGTCTCATCATGTATGTCAACAACCGCTGGTGTAACCCAGGACATATCTCCATAAAGACAGTCTCATGTTGCCGGGACCTCGAGCTGCTAGCTGTTAGCCTGCGGCCATATTATCTGCCGAGGGATTTTAGTCATGTGATCACCGTCTGTGTTTACATTCCTCCGAGAGCGGACGCAGCCACTGCCTGTGAGAAGATACACTCCGTCACAGCAAGGCTGCAGACACAGCACCCTGAGGCATTTATGATCATCTCTGGGGACTTTAATCACGTAACTTTGGATTCTACTTTGGCAGTTTTTCAACAGGTTGTAGACTGTACTACCAGAAACAACAGGACAATTGATCTCCTCTATGCTAATGTGAGGGATGCATATAGAGCGACTCCCCTCCCCCCACTGGGGAAGTCTGATCACAACCTGGTTCACCTACAGCAGGGATGGGCAACTTGCGGCCCGCATCCTAACTCGGTGCGGCCCGCATCCTCACTCAGTCAGGCCCGCACATAATAAAAAAAAGAAAAAAAAAGAAAAAAAAGAAAAGAATAATAATAATTGATCGAGTTACAGAAAACTCGGTCAAGAAAGATGAGAATAATTCATTGAATTCGAAGGCAAACCCATGCGTCTAGTTTGCTTAGAAGCGATATCAGTCATTAAAGATACCCACTTAAGTCGCCACTACAACTACTACAACTGCTTGTTGGGTTTGAGTTCATTGAGTTGTTGCACTTAATGTTGGACCACTGTTTTTCAGTTTTTTGACTTCATTGAATGATGATGTATGTGAGCCCTTTGCACTTATAAAAATACTGATCATTCATGTGGCTGTTTGAGCATGGAAAACATGAAATGAATGTATGTTGGTTCAATAAACATACCGTACATAGGTTATGATTCTGGATGATTTTTTAGGTAGTGGCCATCCCCAAAATGCACCAGAATACAGGAAATCATATCTACCAAATTCAAAATTGTGTAGCTTCTCTCAGCTCACGTTTAGTTGAAGTGTGCAGTCATGTGGCCCTCCGATGGTTATGATGAAAAATGTGGCCCTCTTTATCATGAAAGTTGCCCATCCCTGACCTACAGCCACTGTAGGGGTGTGTTCAAAATATCGATACGGGGATACATCGTCGCGGGCCTCTTTACGATGCGTGTATCGATACGGAGGCGTCAGTATCGATACTTCACGTGCAACAAATCCCTACCGCTAATCAAATTCATGAAACTGCATGACATTTGCTCCTTGCTATGCGCATTTCGGCCACAAGGCGGTAGCGCTGTAGAATTAGGCGGCAGCGCTGCTGACAATAGAATAAGTGAACTAACATGGAGGAAGGTAGTAGGGAAAAAATATTTTCGCCCCCAGTAAAGTTGAAAGCTCGCGTTTGGGAGCATTTTGGATTCCACAAAGATGAAAAAAAAGAGCTGGACATGACACACGCCGTCTGCAAACACTGCGGGCAAAAAGTTAAGTACTCTGGCAACACAACAAACCTCCATCTGCACATGACGAGGCATCACGTTGGCATCTCGGAAACCCCGGTAAATGCTACAGCCACAGGGACACAAGCTAGTCTGACGGCGGGGTTGCAAGCTAAATTCCCTACAACTTCACCAAAGGCGAAGAAAATCACCGACGCTCTTGTGTCATACATATGTAAGGACTTGCGTCCGTACAGCTCGGTTGAGATGAAGGCTTCCGGGCGCTAATCGCTGAATGTGAACCTCGCCACACTATTCCGACTCGTCGCTTCATCACTGAAACCGCTGTGCCTCGCCTGTATGATGAGGTAAAACGACACGTTATCGATTCCATTTCAAAAGCAAGCAGAGTAGCCATTACGTGTGACGGGTGGACGTCGAGGGCAACCCAGTCTTATGTTACGCTGACATGTCACTTCATTTCTGAAAATTGGGAAATGCTTTCCTACGTTCTGCAAACCAGAGTGCTGTTCGGGAGCCACAGCGGCCATAATGTGGGTGAGTTGCTGCTCGAAGTCTTTGAGGAGTGGGGCCTTACAGCTAAAGAGCCAGTGTTGGTTACTGACAACGCCTCAAATATGGTCATTGCAGCAGAGCATGCCAAACTGCTTCATGTACGATGCTTCGCGCATACATTGAATTTGGCTGCCCAACGTGCCCTTAAGACCACAGCAGTTGGGAGGCTGTTAGGAAAGATTCGCCACATAGTGACGTTTTTCAGGAAGAGTGCGCTGGCCAGCCAGGTCTTACAGGAAAAACAAAAGCTCCTCAACCTTCCCAAGCACAAACTCATGAATGACGTCCCAACCAGGTGGAACAGTGCGTTCGACATGGTCGAGCGCTTCCTGGAGCAGCAGCCCGCTATCTGTGCCACATTGCTGTCAGCTGAAGTGCGCAAGAATGCCAAGGAGCTGTGGACTATGTCAGATACCGACCTCACCAATGCCGAAGATGTAGCTAAAACCCTGCGGCCTCTCAAAGTGGCAACACTCGTGATGTCAGAAGAAAAAACACCCACCGTCTCAATAATTGCCCCGTTACAGGCACAGCTGTGTCAGGGCAGTGCTGAGCAACCTGATGACTCTGGGATCGTTAAAGAAGTCAAAAGAGCACTGGCACAAGACCTGGGGAAGAGGTATTCCAACAAATCCTTCCTTCAGATGGCTTCAGCTCTGGACCCCCGCTTCAAAGCACTGCCCTTCCTCACAGAGGGTGGAAGAGATGACATCTTTGCAGCAGTGGGACGAGAGGCAGCTGAATTATCAGAGGTTCGTCTTTTCTTTTTACATAATAATAATAATAATAATGACAATAAAAATAATTATAAAATTAAATAATAATGACATTTATAATACTAATAACACTATAATTACTTCATTATGATTAAGTATGATGACAATTATACTAACAGTGACAAGATTTTTTTTTTTTTCTGCTGCTTTTGAAATGGAGTATACTGTTTAACTACTATCACTACTGCTAACACACCAATCTATTGGAATACAGTATTGACAAAAGTGATATAGATCCAAACCACATCTTAGTAATGTTTGTTGAATGTTTATTTTGCATTTCAGAGAAAGGCTACTGAGGAGGAGGGTGACCAACACAACCTCCACCCTGTAAAAAGAGCTGTGCTCTGTCTGATTTATTTGGAGAGACATTCTCAACAGAGTTAGAACAGGCTAGTCAACCCAGTCCCATCACACAGGCAATGATTGAGGTAAACGCATACAGAGCCACTGAACCATTAGAGCTTTCAGCTGACCCACTGAGAGAAGAGAAAACACGAAGGTGTGTTTCCACTTCTGTCCAATCTGGCTAGAAACACTCTCTGTGTGCCTGGAACAAGCGTAGCAGCAGAGCGAATATTCTCAACTGCTGGTGACATAGTTACAGCTGAGAGAAGTGTTATCAAACCAACCCATGTAGACCAGCTTTTGTTTTTGAACAAAAACCTGAAAATGTACCAGAGGAAGTAGGTGGGTATTAATATGTGGAGTACGGCCTTGTTCTTGTGAAGGCTATGTTTTCCGTCTTTAAGTTTTATGTTTCTCAAAACTTGAAAGATGTTTTGCACTACAGTTTTGTTACAGCCATGTTTCAAGTCAACAATTTTCAAAGGCAGCTGTATTTTTACACAACAGCCCTGTTTTTTAAGTTCATGTTTTAAGTTTATCACAAGCAATTGTTAAGGCTAGGTTTTAAGTTTACTTTTACCAAAGGCAGCTTTATTTTGTACTTCATGCTTGTTAAAATCAATCTCTTTTTGCACTATGGCTATGTTTTAAAGGTTGCATAGGTGATTTGCTTTTTTGGCCATTTTTGCAAAATTACTTGAAATCCTTATCATAACCCGCTTACAGCCACTGAGTTAGATGTACTGACATGAAAATTAAACAAGTCAATCATCTGTGGAACGGGCAGGGCTCGAACAACTCCAGCCAATCATTTCCATTGCCACCGAGTTGCATTGGACAGTAAGTACGTCAATCAAACGGTCGTACTACACTCCCCCTCCCCGCGCCCCGCGCGCGACCCCTTCGTGCAGTACTCGTGACCCAGAGCTCGTGACCCAGAGCAAGCTCCTGTTTGTTGTTATCCTGCGGTAGCTACTGGAACTAGTTAATCCACATTTGGACCTAGCAGTAGAAGACAATTTCCATGGCAGACAAGACGCCACCATCCCCACCACCACCAGCAAAGAGAAGGAAAACTCTTTTTCAGAGAGTAATTGATAATAAAAACGCTGAAAGAGAAAAACTGAAATCAAGAATAATCCTAGGCGCTGCTTTCGAACGTTGGCGGCAACTGAAGGACGAGAAGGGTCTAAAAACCGATGCTTGTGTGGCGGTTGACCTAGTTTCAAAGTTTATACCGTTTATACTCGGTAATACCGGTGTGGAGACGAGTGTATTACTCGGTGTGAAAATGTCCACACCGCGGCAACCCTAGTGAAAACCAGGACTTCCAATACAATTATATGAAACAAACATACATTTTCTAAAAATAGTAATCATTTATGTGACCGTTTAATGTTTATAACATCTGGTCCAACCATTGCAGCGAGAACGTATTCTCAGCAGGGGGTGCTGGGAAAAAAAAAAACTCAGCCTGCACTAGACTCACAACTCGTTACATTGATAAAAAAAAGATGCATAGCAGCGCAGCTCAATTACACCAGTGCATGCGCGGACAGTTGAAAATCGATCGTTCACATCCAGCTGCTCACAGAACAAGTTTAGCGCACCACCGCTACCCTCACACTTTTTCATATAACCTTTTTTCAGCACTAGGTCATATGAGCATTAAATAAATGCTGCGTCTCAAAATGCCTTGGACAGCAGCGAGGATGACTCGCTTTGCCACGGGCCGAAACAGTTCGGAGCGACCACAGCCAGAGCGAACACAGCGGGGCAGAGGAGTGTCAGGAATAGTCTTTGGTGTACACATCAGTACGGCCTATTTGCACTACTGTTTAGTGGCAATGCAGTTATTCGATGCCTTTTTATTTTCGTATATTATTTCAATGAATACAATTTATTTATTCATAAAAAACGGATCTGGTCTTCAAATCTTTTTTCCAAATATAGGTCGTCTTACAATGGGGTATGGTTTATATTCGGACCAATACGGTACAGCGGGCGCTCACATGACGTTAAGCATTTCCTGGTGCATAATGTGACGCTTCAGAACCTAAAATCCCGTTTCTCCCCGTTGACACGACAACACATAACCGGCGTTTTCAGAAATCTCCACTTTGGCCGGAGTTTTTAGAAATGATCGTTTTCTGTGATAAGACAGGGCCTCGGACAGGGGGTGTTGCAGCACCCCCAGCACTCCTACTTCCCGCGGTACTGGGTGCAACTTACAGCTGAATGTAGTGCCATGTTGTTAAACGAAAACCTACGCTAGCCTGGCTCGCTCTCGCGCATCTCTGTTCGCGCTCATGCATGATTGCGCGTCCAGGTACTTGGAATGGGTGGAGTCAGAGTCAGCGTTGAAGGAGAGGGGGTAGGACCATTTGAGTTGTGTATTTTCAAAATCTGCTGGCGTTTCGCAAATCACCTACCCAACCTTTAATGTTTTAAGTTTGCTTATTTCAAATGCAGCTTTAATTTGTACCACAGGCCTGTTAAGGCCATTTTAAGCCGTGCAAGGTTTAATGTTTTAAAATGTTTTACTTGTATCAAGCAATCTCTTTTCACACTACGGCCTTGTAAAGGCTATGTTTTAAGTTTACTTATTTTTAAAGGCATCTTTATTTCTGCACCACTTCCTTGTGAATGTGTTTACATGCACTACTAGAGAGTACTTGTTGGTCTACTGCAAAATAAAAAAAAACTATTTGGTTACATGTCTGTTTCTTTGTGCAGCGTCTACTTGGTTCCTGTGCCTGCCTGCATACTTTGACCCATCATCCAGTTGATGGTATAATTTGAAAGCAGAGTCTCTGTAGAATCCACATGAGGTGACAAATATTTTATGATGTACTGTCAAGGAGTTACAGGCAAAAATGTTGTGTTATAAGCCTAAAATATCGGGATACGTATCGTATACGTACGTATCGCATGTATCGCGATACATATCGTATCGCGACCCCTGTATCGGGATGCGTATCGTATCGCGAGGTGGTTGGCGATACCCACCCCTAAGCCACTGTACATCCCCCTGGTCCAAAGACAGCCGGTGACAACTCGCACCATCAAGAGGTCCCCTGAGATGGAAATTGCCCTGAGAGACTGTTTCGACACCACAGTATGGGATGTGTTGATCGACCTGCATGGTGAGGACATAGAGGGGATGACACACTGTCTGACGGAGTACCTCAACTTCTGCGCAGACGTGGTCTCCCCTGTCAGGACTGTCCGCTGCTACCCTAATAACAAGCCATGGGTAACGCGGGAAGTCAAGGCTGTCCTCAACAAGAAGAAGGCTGCCTTCAGGAGCAGGGTCAGGGAGGCCATGAAGGCAGCACAGAAGGAGGTGAAACACTGTGTGAGGGAAGCTAAGGACAGCTATAGGAGAAAGGTGGAGCAGAAGCTGAGGGAGAACAACATGAGGGAGGTCTGGGAAGGTGTGAGGACCATCACAGGTCACAACACAAAGACCAGAGCTACAGGGGGGAAAATGCAGACAACGGAGAGGGCGAACGAGCTGAATGACTTCTTCAACAGGTTCAACCAGCCCTCGTCCCCCCCACCACCACCACCACCATCACCACCACCACCACCCCCACCCTCACCACAGCCATCTCTCCTTCTTCTTCCCTCTACACACCTCCCCCCAGACACCAAAACATCCCCCTCCTCCCCCCCCACCTCAACACAATCCCCGCCTCACATCACCATAGACCAGGTCAGAGGACAGCTGAGGAAGCTCCAGCCCAGGAAAGCAGCAGGCCCAGACAAAGTGTGTCCGAGACTGCTGAAGACCTGCGCTGCAGAACTGGGAGAGCCGCTACAACGGATCTTCAACCTTAGCCTGCGGCTAGGGAGAGTGCCCACGATCTGGAAGACATCCTGCATCGTTCCGGTTCCGAAGAAGAACAGGACCAGCGAGCTGAATGACTTCCGACCGGTGGCACTCACTTCACACCTGATGAAGACGTTGGAGCGGCTCTTCCTCAACCTCCTCAGACCCTAGGTACAACACGCCCAGGACCGCCTGCAGTTCGCGTACCAGCCAGATGTTGGTGTGGAGGATGCCATCCTCTACATGCTACACCGAGTCCACTCCCATCTGGATAAGGGAAGCGGCACAGTGAGGATTCTCTTCTTGGACTTCTCCAGTGCCTTTAACACCATCCAGCCCCCTATGCTTCACGACAAACTGAACAGGATGGGAGTGGAACCCTATCTGGTGGACTGGATTGATGATTACCTCACTGACAGGCAACAGTATGTCAGGCTGAAGGACATCACGTCTGACACTGTGGTCAGCAGCACTGGAGCCCCCCAGGGTACAGTGCTGGCCCCTCTTCTCTTCACCCTGTACACCTCAGACTTTTGCTACAACTCTGAGCTATGTCATCTACAGAAGTACGCCGATGACACAGCCATCGTTGGGTGTATTAGGGGTGACAGAGAGGAGGAGTATCGGAGTCTGGTGGGGGACTTTGCTCTCTGGTGCCACACTAACCGGCTACAGCTCAACACCTCTAAGACAAAAGAGCTGGTCATTGACTTTGGAAGATCCAGACCAAGTCCGAGACCAGTCCTGCTAGACGGAGCTGAGGTGGAGGCTTTGAATTCCTACAAATACCTCGGGGTCTGGCTGGATAACAAACTGGACTGGAAAACACACACCAGCTACCTGTATGGGAAGACACAAAGCAGGTTGTACTTCCTGAGGAGATTGCGGTCATTCAACATCTGCAGCAAATTGCTGTGGATGTTTTATCAGTCTGTGGTTGCCAGAGTCCTCTTCTACACTGTCGTGTGCTGGGGAGGCAGCATAAACAAGAGGAACACCTCCAGACTGGATAAACTGATCAGGCGGGCTGGCTCTGTGGTCGGCATGAAGCTGGAACCACTGGTGACGGTGGCAGAGAGGAGGACACTGGACAAACTGCTGGACATTATTGACAATGCCAGCCACCCCTTGCACACTGTCATCAACAACCAGAGGAGCCTGTTCAGTGGAAGGCTGCTCCTTCCCAAAGTTAGGACCAACAGACTAAAGAACTCCTTTGTCCCTCATGCCATCACACTATACAACTCCTCACTCTGAGGGAAGTAGGAGCAAATAGAATAGAAGTAATAGAAGTAATAGAGTAATAGAGTAAAGAGGAGAGATATAACCTATTCCACTGCTTAATTTGAACTGCTAATTTATTTAATTTAATTTAACTGTCAGCCACCCCTTGCTCACCGTCATTTCATATATGATATGATATTTATCCACAATGCCGTATGTGTATGTGTGTATGTATGTGTATGTATATGTATATATGTGTATGTGTGTATATATATCCTGTTTTACTTCTATTATTATCTGCCGGTACTTTCTATATTAGCTAAGAGTTTATTGTTTACTGTTTTGTTTTGTTTACTTTTTATAGTTAGTTAGTTAAGAGTTTATTGTTTATCTTATATTATATTATAATTATTGTTTACTGTTTACTTTTTATTTTACTTTTTATAGTTATCTAAGAGTGTATTGTTTATCTTATATTGTATATAATTTAATATTGTGTTGTGTTTCTTTCTGTAAGCTACTGGACAATCAATTTCCTTGAGGGAGTCATCCCAAAAGGATCAATAAAGCCTAATCTAATCTAATCTAATCTAATAAAGTAGTATATAAACGACTCACTTCAACTAACTGACTAAAATGGGTAATATAACCTGCTAATTTACTATGAGGTACAACCTATTATTAAAAATGTTTATTACAGGTTTTCCTTTTTTCAGATGCAATAAAATCCCTTTAAATCAATAAAACCCCTTTTTGTTGCTATATCTTTGGTCAAATGATGCGGGCTAATGTATCTTCAGGGCTTTGAAAGGGATAATGTTCACTTCACATTACTCCTTCCAGAAATGTCTTGTAAATGTCTTTGTACCGGTCAATCCAGAGGTCCAGAGCTGCTCCTCCTCAGAGTCTGTCTCTTCAGGTGAGCAGACTCTCACCTGGCCGGGCTTCTCTCTCCTCATGAAGGCTGGAGCCACAAATGACACACACACACACACACACACACACACACACACACACACACACACACACACACACACACACACACACACACACACACACACACACACACACACACACACACACACACACGAAGCAGTGATGTGTACAGCAGCACCACCTGTGTCTGTATGTATAGCAATGTACTCAGTAAAACAGTATTTAAGTATGAGTGGTTTACCAAGAGACGACATAACCAAATGGTTTTCCTTGATCTGCAGGAATCTTTTTTTCTCTGCCATACAGAGGCGGTTCCATTTTGTTGTGGAAAAGTAGGCCCTGATATCCACAAAATCCTCCTTCACAACAAACAGACAACATAATTTCCAATACTGTTCATCTACAACCTTACCACTTTGTAGATAAACAACCTTAACTACAACTGTAACACATTCTAGGTAATACTGAATATATCAAAGTCAACAGTTGCTATAGAGCAGCCAATTTACTGTTGTAAATCCCACATATTTTGCATAAATAAAGTAATATCGGTCTCCTAAATTGCCACTCTCCATGGAGGGTCCCTTTCATGAATCATTGGTCTTATCTGATCGTATTTAATGGTGATTAACTCACCAATGTTGCATGAACAGATGTTTAAAGTATTGATATGGTGTCTCACCTCATCCACTGAGTTACTCATCTGACTGGTCGGCCTACAGCTTGAGTCCAGAACAATCGTCTAACAATGAAACATAATTAGAGCATCTGGGGTAAATGTCGACGGCTAACATCCCTTTGCTAAGTTAATAAGAGTTACTTAACGTTGGTTAGTGAATTGGCGCTGACTAGTCAACACGATGATTGGAGGGATTCTGACCATAAATCACTTACGTCGTCCACTTATGCTTAGTTATGTTAGCCATTAAATTATATAATAACCAAACAAGTTTCAAATATAATACATTTCAGAGCATAATATGCCTTACCACATGCACTTGAATGGCTCAAAAATGGAGATCCGAGATTCTATTGTTCAGTTGATTCGGCCCCAAACTGAGAAGAAGCGGGAAAACTTGGGCGAAGTCCCGCCCCTTCTGGTAGAGCCCACGGCACATATGTACGGTGGCTAAAATGGACAACGGATTCAAAAATGGCGCCTATTCATTCCTATGTAAACTGCTCAGTGGCGCAGGGCACAGGAGCAGTGCATACTTCCGCAATCCACCAGTGCTCAGCGGCCAAGCCTGGTATTGCAGCTGTTTAAGCGGGCTGTGGACGGGTCCCTCAAATCAAGGGACCCAGAAGTAGATATCTCTGTTCACTCCAATACAAGTGGGGAACAGGAATGTGTTTCCGCAAAATATGTCTGGATATCAATCAAAGGCTCATAATTACCTTCATGCCATGTCCTAAAAAAAAAAGTATGTTTTTTCTTTTCAAAACGCCACCTCAAGCGTTTTATTAGCCGTTATCTCGCTGGGGAAGAGGGTGTGCAGCTGAAAGGAGTCGTAGTGAAACAAATGGCATCCGAGAGGGCCTAGTTCAGTGCTCCGTTAACGTGTCCGATTTTTGGACTGGTTCATCTGCTGCTCAATAACTCTCACGGTCCTCTGCTTGCGATCATTGTGATTCATCATGTATTGATCAATTTATTCAAAAGATCCAAAGACAAAGAATAGGTGCATTACGGTATCATTTTATATTGTTGTTGGACCCCCCACCGGAGTGGGGGGGTGGGTACGCATGCATTCTATATTTCTGCATCCGGTACGTCACGGACTAGGCCACGTGTCTTGGCCCCTTAACGCGGAAGCTAAGTGGAGTGGAGTCAGGCCCCCAGGAGAGTAGGGTCAGAGCCCGTCTCTCTCATATTAGACATTCTCTGGTAGGGTCTATCTGCAGCCGGAGCCACTTGCCAAACACGCCCATTGCTCTGCCAGACACGCCCATTGCCAAACACGACCATTGCTCGTTCAATGGTGGCCATTAAGGATTAGTCGGTCGCGACCGATTCGTTCACAACGAACGAATCTCGAAGGTGAACGACAAGAACTGGTTCCCCAAAACAAGAGAACTGGTTCTTTGATTCTTTTTTTTTAATATAAAACAAAAATATGGTCACGTAAATAAAATATACAAACGAACAGAGCTTCGTCTCCCCGCGACCTTATATTGATTGAGTCTACAACGTTCTCAAAGATTCAGCCAATAAGAGGTAGCAATGGTGTTGCTATGGCACCTGGGTAAACAAATGACAAGGTGGTACCGTCCGCCACACACAGGGGCGGACTGGCCATCGGGAATACCGGGGACATCATGGACATAATAAAGGATGGACCACGGACTGGAAAATGGCCGCCCATTCATTCCTATGCAAACTGCTCAGTGGCGCATGGTAACATACAGGAGGGATTTGCTTCCGCGGTATGTGGCCAGGACACGTGACCTAGTCCGTGACGTACCGGATGCAGAGATCTTCTTCTTCTTCTAGTTTAGTGGCGGATCATAGTTTTTCCCCATATACCGCGACCTACTGGACTACTACACAGGAGTTTGTGACAAGGACGTTGACAAGGACAAGGACGTTGGCAAATCATACTTTAAATCATACAAATAAATATATATTCCATGGTGGAAAAATTCAGTTCAATGTTATTGCTTAAGAAACAGATTCCTTCCAACTAACTATTTTACGAAGAATGCAATCAATAATTTATATAAAAGTAAATGTTTACATATCGACCAGCAACGAAGTTGGAGTAGCCTACCCAAATATTGAATTGTAATACACCAACATTGTCAACTGTCATACATAGCTAACCATAACCCTGTCATACATAGCTAAACAAGCAAATGAAAATGAAATACCTACCAACGCAACTGAAATGTTAATATTAGACAATTAACAATATTATGAAAATTACGTAGGTCTCCCATAATCATTCAGGTAATCAATACGTCCGTGCCTGTTACAGCTATTTCAATGATATGTGTGTTATATATCCGTGTTCAACGCCATTCATGTTAAGTAAAAGGACAAATCTCAGACTTTGGAAGTTAATGGAGTTAATGGAAGTTAATTCGGAATTTAATTTAATTCGGAAGTTAATGGAGCCGTGCACTTCAAAATAGGTCCATAGCAAGGAGCCGTTTGTTTCAGTACGGCTCCTTTCAGCTGCCCACCCAACATCAACTGCTAATAAAACGCTTGAGGAGGCGTTTTGAAAAGAAAAAACTTACATTTTTTTAGAACAGGGTAGAAAGATAATTATGCGCCTTTGATTGATATCCAGACATTTTTTGCGGAGACACAATCCTGTTCCCCACTTGTATTGGAGTGGACGGCGATATCTACTTCTGGGCCACATGAAATGACGGACCCCCGTCCACTCCCAGCTAAAACAGCTGCAATACCAGGCTTGGCCTCTGAGCACGGGTGGATTGCGGAAGTATATGCCTATCCTGGGGGCCTGGGGGACATCCCCGGTGGGCCGATGGCCGAAAATATAATCCCACCGGCCCATCATCGCATCAGCCGAAGAAATGATTAACACAGCGGCACAAGCGTAATTTTCTCCAAGAGCTATACCTATCTTAATCGCACTGACTGACTGACTGACTGAATTTTATACTGCTACTCGCAATCGGTCTTCACACTCGTGGTGACTATTTTTCGATTTTTTTTTAAGTGTCTTCTAATATGTGTTTTACAGACTTCGGAAGTCCAAAGTAAGAAAAGATCTCCTCCTTATTAATAAACACCTCTAAATTGGTTCTTACACAGCCGAAGGGCCCTATTTTAACGGTCTGAAACGCAAGTGGGAAAGCGCAAAGCGCAAGTAGCTTTGTGGGCGGTTCTACGGCGCTATCGCTATTTTACAGGCGGATAAATGACGCTTGCGCCGCGGCGCAAGTGTCAAAAGGGTTGGTCTGAAGCAGCCTAATTACCCGTAGGTGTGGTTTGGGCGTAACGTGCAACAAACCAATGAGAGTGCCAGCTCCCATCCCCTTTAAGAGCCATGAGCGCATTTGAATCGGACGAGTTGATATTTAGACAGCGCGTCTGCAGTCTCCGATGAGACAGATGCACATGAATTTCAAACTGCAAATGGCTTAGTTTATTGCCAAATAATATGGCCTAATTCACACATGGAATAAGGGGGTTTCTTCCACAACTTCAGAAATACTGAGTCCTCAAATAAATGTCGGCAAAGAAAACGTATGATAGGCTATAACATATGATATGCGGTAACTGTGGTTCTATTTAATGATATACGCAATACATTATAAACATTGTTTCTTATCAGTATTGTATGCTATCCTAATATGCATGTGTCCCCGCGGTAATAGACATTGGTTGCCATTGATTGTATTAAGCGTTACGTGTTTAGTTTGCCCAAGTGAAGGAGTTCAAGTACCTCGGGGTCTTGTTCGCGAGTGAGGGAACTATGGAGCGTGAGATTGGCCGGAGAATCGGAGCAGCGGGGGCGGTATTGCGTTCGCTTTACCGCACCGTTGTTACGAAAAGAGAGCTGAGCCGCAAGGCAAAGCTCTCGATCTACCGGTCGATCTTCGTTCCTATCCTCACCTATGGTCATGAGGGTTGGGTGATGACCGAAAGGACGAGATCACGGGTACAAGCGGCCGAGATGAGTTTTCTCAGAAGTTGGCTGGCGTCTCCCTTAGGGATAGGGTGAGAAGCTCAGCCATCCGTGAGGAACTCGGATTAGAGCCGCTGCTCCTTTACTTAGAAAGGAGTCAGCTGAGGTGGTTCGGGCATCTGGTAACGATGCCCACTGGGCGCCTCCCTTGATAGGTGTTTCAGGCAAGTCCAGTGGGGAGGAGACCTCGGGGAAGACCCAGGACTAGGTGGAGAGATTATATCTCAACACTGGCCTGGGAACGCCTCGGGATCCCCCCGTCAGAGCTGGTCAATGTGGCCCGGGAAAGGGAAGTCTGGGGCCCCCTGCTTGAGCTGCTCCCCCCGCGACCCGACCCCGGATAAGCGAACGAAGATGAGATGATGATGAGAGTGTTTAGTTTGCGTGTGTTTAAACAGAGCACACACGCGCGCCCGCATTCATTCATTCTTTTTAACACTCACTCGTGGTAAAACAATGTTTTTCACGATCAAATAGGCCTACTCATCAATCCTAAAAGTTATGGGCATGTAGGCCTACACGATGTCTGTGTCAAGAAAATATGTGTTTGCTGTACGGTGTTTGCAGATGCATTGATTTAAAAGTACAACTTATTACCGCTGCATCAGCTGTTCTTTCCCAAATAATTTACCAAGAATGTGCGGCTAGGTAGATGAGAGAAGCAAAGTGTATGCGCGAGGTGCACAAGCAATCCGTATGCATCGCATGCGCATGTAGGCATGCGCCCTTAAAATAGCGTCTGAACAACGCGCCACTGACTTTAAACCAGGTATTTCCTATAGCGCAATGGTTTTCAGAAACGTCAAAATACCGTTTGCGCCAGAACACGCCTCCTCCTTCCGCCGAACCGCCCCTTGGGGCGCAAGATCATTCCCTAATTTACCGGCGAGTGGCGCAGGTGGCAAAAGAGCGCTCTGCGCCAGTTGTAAACTAGCAACGACACATGCGCCAGTGACTAAGTCACTTGCGCCGGATGCAAGATAGGGCCCGAAGTGTTCTCAACTGTGCGGATTGAGGTAGAGAATTTGGATTTGCATACATACACGCAACGCGGCACCCAGTTCTACGCATGCGCTCATGAGGCCCAGTGATGGCGATACGATACAACGACCTACGGTACGCTTACTGATCATGAATTAAAACGTCTCTAAAATATGTTTGACTTAGGACCTATGTTCTATGGCCAAGTTCGTTTGCATTGTAAATACAAGACAAGTCTGTAGCTGTTGCTAGCCCTCAGCCTACTCTACTCTGAAACAGCCAGCCGTTAGCCTACACTCTAATGTTGTGGACCGCGCCCATTGGTGCGCGGTCCAGATACCGAATTATGATAGCCCTATACTCCGACAACAAGAAAGTCATTAGTCCGACAGCCCACCGCCCAGGATAGGGTGGTGTCATTTATGTGCCATGGTGTACTGTATGATGATGTTATGATGTTAATTTATGAAGACGTGAAAACAGTGGTAGCACTGGCGTGCGAAGTGCTGCAAGATGCGGCGGGAACCACACCACCTCCACCACAAAAAATGAATTCAGTTCACAATTTAGTGGGTACTACTCTTGATACAGTAGAGTAACATCTGATCCATCATTTATTCTCTTTTCTATTCTTTGTCTTTGTCTTCTATTTTTTGTCTTTCTCTTCTATTAAACGCAGGTACACACCCAGTCGGATGAACTCTGCCCATTACTGTGATGGACGTGGAGTATACTTTTTTTGTTAATAAATAACACCTTTTGGAAGTGTATAATGCGTCCACTCTCACTGATTTAACTCATTCCATGGCTTAAGAGGTATGTGGAAAATAGTTGCACAGTTGGAGTCAGGCTTTTAGCTAGGATTTTTTGTACAGCACTTGATCGTTTTTAGGTAACATTGCAATTACACTGATTTATTTATATGTTTAGCAATTTAATACATAATAACAGTGAGTGTAACTGAAACTAGGTAACAAGGTACAAAATTCAAGTAACAACTTTAACAAAAAGAAACAACTTTCTACACAACTTTAAAGTGTATGATGTATATTGTATTGTATTGAATTTAGATTAATTAAGACCACCACCTTAACACACAAACTCTTGTTGAACTCATAAAGTAGTAGGTTCAGTGACGTGCGGTGAGACAGCTGTCTTCTGTAGCTTCTGCGAGCCCGTGAATCAATGTTTCGTTGGAATCATGATGTAACGTTGTTGTAGCGGGAATACAGCAATGCTATTTTCTAATTGGCAGGGCATATGTATGATTCTAGACTTCGCTAAGCACTGAAGCGACTGAAACGGTGAATTTTGATCACATTCAGCGAAGTTAACAGGTAAAACGGGAGAAAAATAGGGCGTCTTTAGGCCGTCCTGCCTAAAAGTAGGGCGTCCCATTTCTTCTTATTCTTTAGTAGACTATAGGGCAGACGCCCTGCTAGCTAAAAGCCTGGTTGGTGTAGACATTCGAGAGACCAAAAAGACTGAAAAGGTGTGTTATCGAATTTAGTGGGCCGGTCTGGTTCAAAATGCCCGGGCCGATTTTTTGTCCCAGTCCGCCCCTGGCCACACACGTTAACTAATGATCGCTGTGACTTCAATATCATGCAGGCACTTCATACGTTTTATTTTTATTTTGTTCTACAACACAATTGCATGCTTTAATAAAGTATTGTTTTACCTACCATTACGAGTCTTGTTTGGTCTAATATTAATAAGCAGTGCTTAGAGCTACTTGGAAGACGTCATTTAATTCTTACTGCACCGCTTTATGTATTAAGGATATTTATGAAAAAAAGGCACGTATGTGCTTTATATATGCTTAATATTTACACTTAACCTGGGTAATTTCGCCAGAAGATTAGAAAGTCAAAGTAGTAGGCTACATGCATGCATGTTGAACATTTATTCAATCATTTAATTGACCAACAATATCCCGTCACACTTGGTATGGGCCGAGTTGTTTGGGGCCAAACTTAAAGGATAAAGAGGGGGGGGGGGGTCTTGAACATGGACTTGAAGACTATAACCCAAGCAACCATGTAAATCCTTCCACTGTCAAACATATTTTGCTCGAATTTCTCTGAGCAAAATATGTCTGACGTATCTTGGGTCATGCCATTCGACGTGGGGCCACTCATATATCCCCCTACATTTCCGAAAATAAACTTGACCTGTTTGGCAGATCAACGGGCGTTTCTGGCAGAGCAATGGGCGTGTTTGGCAAAGCAATGGGCGTGTCTGGCAGAGCAATGGGCGTGTCTGACGAAGCAATGGGCGTGTTTGGCAAAGCAATGGGCGTGTCTGGCAGAGCAATGGACGTGTTTGGCAAGTGGCTCCGGCTGCAGATAGACCTACTTGTACATTTCTGAAAATAAACTTGACCTGTTTGGCACAAGTGCCCCTGACTGCAGCCCGCAGATCGAGGAGGAGCTAAATGTGGGCGGGGTTAAACGTTTAACCCCGCCCACATTTAAGGACAATTCCGCGCAGTATCATACGTTCTCCCGCTTTCGAGCGGAGGAGCTAAATTTGGGCGGGTCTAAACGTTTAACCCATGGTTTTTTCCTCTCGGGCGCCATCTGGTGGCGGAGATCCGGCAGCATATTCTCAAACATCAATACAGCACAGCACAGCACAATGACTTACCGGTAATATGGAAAAGGGTTCATGCATTTGATAGTCTTAGACATTCCTACTTTTAACTTGTCATTTCAAATGTCTTTTTTAGTATAGACACATATTATTTCGTACACTCGTACACAATTATATTAGTTAAGTCAAATAAACCAAAGACAGAAGCGGGAGAACGTATTTCCGTCTGGTCCATGATAGTGAGCGGACTTTTCCTTAAATGTGGGCTTGCTTAAACGTTTAAGCCCGCCCACATTTAGCTCCTCCGCTCGAAAGCGGGAGAACGTATGATACTGCGCGGAATTGTCCTTAAATGTGGGCGGGGTTAAACGTTTAACCCCGCCCACATTTAGCTCCTCCTCGATCTGCGGGCTGCAGTCAGGGGTTACTCGTTTGGCAGAGCAACGGGCGTTTCTGGCAGAGCAATGGGCGTGTTTGGCAAAGCAATGGGCGTGTCTGGCAGAGCAATGGGCGTGTCTGGCAAAGCAATGGGCGTGTTTGGCAAAGCAATGGGCGTGTCTGGCAGAGCAATGGGCGTGTTTGGCAAGTGGCTCCGGCTGCAGATAGACCTACTTGCCCCAGGATAGGGGCTTACTTCCGCAATCCACCAGTGCTCAGAGGCCAAGCCTGGTATTGCAGCTGTTTAAGCTGGCAGTGGACGGGGGTCCGTCATTTCATGTGGCCCAGAAGTAGATATCGCCGTCCACTCCAATACAAGTGGGGAACAGGATTGTGTCTCCGCTCATAATTGGATTGTGTCTCGGCTCATAATTATCTTTCTACCCTGTTCTAAAAAAATGTAAGTTTTTCTTTTCAAAACGCCTCCTCAAGCGTTTTATTAGCAGTTGATGTTGGGTGGGCAGCTGAAAGGAGCCGTACTGAAACAAACGGCTCCTTGCTATGGACCTATTTTGAAGTGCACGGCTCCATTAACTTCCGAATTAAATTAAATTCCGAATTAACTTCCATTAACTCCATTAACTTCCAAAGTCTGAGATTTGTCCTTTTACTTAACATGAATGGCGTTGAACACGGATATATAACACACATATCATTGAAATAGCTGTAACAGGCACGGACGTATTGATTACCTGAATGATTATGGGAGACCTACGTAATTTTCATAATATTGTTAATTGTCTAATATTAACATTTCAGTTGCGTTGGTAGGTATTTCATTTTCATTTGCTTGTTTAGCTATGTATGACAGGGTTATGGTTAGCTATGTATGACAGTTGACAAGGTGTATTACAATTCATTATTTGGGTAGGCTACTCCAACTTCGTTGCTGGTAGATATGTAAACATTTACTTTTATATAAATTATTGATTGCATTTTTCGTAAATAGTTAGTTGGAAGGAATCTGTTTCTTAAGCAATAACATTGAACTGAATTTTTTAGGCCTACATACGTTTACTATGTTACTATGGTATTATATGGAGCAATCTTTCATATTTATGAAGTTTCCAGATCAATAAAGTTCTATCTCTTTTTATTTGAACTGCCTGTATGTCCTCTTGATTATAGTATTACAGTGTGTACCTTGGTTATCAGCTATCATAGAATGGTGTCCAAATGGCTGCATGTGTAAGAAATAGGATTTGAACCAAGTGTTACAATAAAAAAAGCTTTTATTACAAGACCCCCCACCCCAAATTTTAACAAAACACTTTTTTTGGCTGTTTGGCTGGGGCAGAAGAGTGGAAGGGGAAACAAAGACAGGTAGCCTAAAGAAGAAGTAAGGAAAGGAATGAGAGGAAGAACAGTGAAATGAATGAACAGTGTGATAAACGCAAATGATTACCAAAAAGGTTATAATTACTGATTTATCAAATACGCAGAGAAGAGCATCATCGAATAAAGATTAAGGACCTGGATTATATCTTACAGTATTGAAAACTGTTGAAATTACAATTCAGAGTGGAGAAGGCTGAAGGCATTGGTCCTAAAAGTGTCAGTTTCACCCACTCTGGATTATCGCTTCAAGAGACTGTGAAATGCTTTTTAAAAAAATGTCATTTCCCCTATTGGTGAAATGAACCTTGTCTTTTAAGTATAAACCACAGCAGTTAAATCTTATTCCAGGATGCTCTACGCTGTTGCTTCCTAGCTCTACACTAACAAATGCGTTCATCACACTGTTCACCCATTTCCTAGCGTGATTTATCTTCCCCGGATGGTCAGCCCTCCACCGGCGTCTCTCGTTGATGTTGGAGTACACGATCAGAATCGCTGGGAACTGCCGGGGGAGGTACTGCAGGTCCTGCTTCATTGCGGCAACAACCTCAACTCCCTCCAGGCGTCCGAGGTCGTTGCCGCCACAGTGGATGAGCAGGACATCTGGGGCTGTTCTTCCTCTCAGGGACTGCAGGAAGAAAGGGATGAGGGTCTTCCATCTCAGCCCGCCCCAGCCAAACCAACTGACCCTGGCCTCTAGGCCAAGGTGGGGACCACAGGTTTCCTTGGCTCTCTCCTCTCCATGGCGGACGTAGCTGTCCCCGATAATCCACACTTCTGGCCCTAAAGATTACAAAACACAGATTACTATACATGTAAATACATAGTGAGAGGACTGTTAATTTATAGAACAATATAGCTTAATATATCCTATTCATAGTCATTATCTTATGTCATATGCAGTATTTGTATGAATTCAGTAAACATGTAATTCTAATCATTTGGCCACAATAATAACCGCTCTTAGATGGGTTGTAGATACTAAGTTTTATAACAGATAATTCAATACGTGAAGATTTGGTGACAGAGGTAAAGCATCTTCTTTTAAATATTATAAGCCTTGGTTTAGTTATTCAGTTCTGTTGGATTCCAGCCCACCATGGAATATATGGCAATGAAATTGCTGATAAATTAGCTAAAAGATACTAACCTAATTAGAAGAATTTAACCTTAAGTATATATATATTTTTATTTTATTTTTTATTTATTCATTTATATTGTTCGTTTTTTTTATTTTGTTTCGTTAGTTTGGTTTTTCTTTGAATTTATTTTTACGATTTAAAGTATCATTTGCCAACGTCCTTGTCACAAACTCCTGTGTAGTAGTCAAGTAGGTGGCGGTATATGGGGAAAAACTATGATCCACCACTAAACTAGAAGAAGAAGAAGATCTCTGCATCCGGTACGTCACGGAATAGGTCACGTGTCTTGGCCCCATAACGCGGAAGCAAATCGCTCCTGTATGATGCCCTGCGCCACTGAGCAGTTTCCATAGGAATGAATGGGCGGCCATTTTCGGTCTGTGGTCCATCCTTTAATATGTCCATGAGTGGAGTGCACTCAGTGGAGTGGAGAAGGGGTAACACTGTTGTTTTTTATTGGTCGTTATGAAAAAAAACAGAAGGGGTAACACTGTTGTTTTTTATTGGTCGTCATGAAAAAAAACATAAGGGAAATAATAGAAACACACACATACATTTTAATGTCATGTATATCCTCTTTATTGATGATTGATTATTGTGTATTGTCATTGCCTCAGTGGTGCAGTGGAGTGCACTCTGCCTAACCCACTGGAGACCGTGGTTCAATTTCTGTGGAAAACACAATATCTTTCATTTTAAACGTAATGCTATCATGTCTATTGCACTGTCATATATAACCTCAGACATGTTTAAATTACAAATCTCAGTGGGAAGTGGAGAGAGCTGTGAGATAACCCCCTGGAGACCGGGGTTGAAGTCCGGTTGATGTCATCTGTTGAAAGACTCTTATTTCTATTTCATGCGAATTATAAAGTCAAGTATAACCTTTGTGATGACTTAATTCAGTGTCTTGATGGTGCATTGATAAGTTAGGAGGTTAACAGCTCAGGTTCGGATCCCCGCAAAAACGTAGACAGGGGTACCACTTTCATTTTTTATTAGTCAACAGGGAAAAAATATGAGGGGTAACTGTCGTTTTTTATGTGCTGTCATGAAATAAACATAAGGGGTAAAACTGTCTATATTTATCAAATAAAACAGGGGATGACTCTGTTGTTTTTCTTTGGTCGTCATGAAAAGAAATACAAGGGGTAACGCTGTCGTTTTTATCAAATGAAACATGAGGGGTAACACCGTCGTTTTTATCAAATGAAACATAAGGGTAATGTCCTTTTTTATCGGTCGTCATGAAAAAAACATATGGGGTAACACTGTTGATATGTATCCATTAAAACATAGGGGGTAACACTGTCGTTTTTATCAAATGAAACATGAGCGGTGACATTGTCGTTTTTCTTTGGTCGTCATGAAAAAAACCATAAGGGGTAACACTGTTGTTTTTTTATCGGTCGTCATGAATAAAAACATAAGGGGT